>NC_034179.2:7924865-7977365 GCF_002021735.2 Oncorhynchus kisutch | reverse complement strand
TCTATTCATCTCTGTGTTAGTAGCAGCTAGCTACCCTCTATTCATCTCTGTGTTAGTAGCAGCTAGCTACCCTCTATTCATCTGTTTGTAGCAGCTAGCTACCCTCTATTCATCTGTTAGTAGCAGCTAGCTACCCTCTATTCATCTCTGTGTTAGTAGCAGCTAGCTACCCTCTATTCATCTCTGTGTTAGTAGCAGCTAGCTACCCTCTATTCATCTGTTAGTAGCAGCTAGCTACCCTCTATTCATCTGTTAGTAGCAGCTAGCTACCCTCTATTCATCTCTGTGTTAGTAGCAGCTAGCTACCCTCTATTCATCTCTGTGTTAGTAGCAGCTAGCTACCCTCTATTCATCTGTTTGTAGCAGCTAGCTACCCTCTATTCATCTGTTAGTAGCAGCTAGCTACCCTCTATTCATCTCTGTGTTAGTAGCAGCTAGCTACCCTCTATTCATCTGTTAGTAGCAGCTAGCTACCCTCTATTCATCTCTGTGTTAGTAGCAGCTAGCTACCCTCTATTCATCTCTGTGTTAGTAGCAGCTAGCTACCCTCTATTCATCTCTGTGTTAGTAGCAGCTAGCTACCCTCTATTCATCTGTTAGTAGCAGCTAGCTACCCTCTATTCATCTGTTAGTAGCAGCTAGCTACCCTCTATTCATCTCTGTGTTAGTAGCAGCTAGCTACCCTCTATTCATCTCTGTGTTAGTAGCAGCTAGCTACCCTCTATTCATCTGTTTGTAGCAGCTAGCTACCCTCTATTCATCTGTTAGTAGCAGCTAGCTACCCTCTATTCATCTCTGTGTTAGTAGCAGCTAGCTACCCTCTATTCATCTGTTTGTAGCAGCTAGCTACCCTCTATTCATCTGTTAGTAGCAGCTAGCTACCCTCTATTCATCTCTGTGTTAGTAGCAGCTAGCTACCCTCTATTCATCTGTTAGTAGCAGCTAGCTACCCTCTATTCATCTCTGTGTTAGTAGCAGCTAGCTACCCTCTATTCATCTGTTAGTAGCAGCTAGCTACCCTCTATTCATCTGTTAGTAGCAGCTAGCTACCCTCTATTCATCTCTGTGTTAGTAGCAGCTAGCTACCCTCTATTCATCTCTGTGTTAGTAGCAGCTAGCTACCCTCTATTCATCTGTTTGTAGCAGCTAGCTACCCTCTATTCATCTGTTAGTAGCAGCTAGCTACCCTCTATTCATCTCTGTGTTAGTAGCAGCTAGCTACCCTCTATTCATCTCTGTGTTAGTAGCAGCTAGCTACCCTCTATTCATCTGTTAGTAGCAGCTAGCTACCCTCTATTCATCTGTTAGTAGCAGCTAGCTACCCTCTATTCATCTCTGTGTTAGTAGCAGCTAGCTACCCTCTATTCATCTCTGTGTTAGTAGCAGCTAGCTACCCTCTATTCATCTGTTTGTAGCAGCTAGCTACCCTCTATTCATCTGTTAGTAGCAGCTAGCTACCCTCTATTCATCTCTGTGTTAGTAGCAGCTAGCTACCCTCTATTCATCTGTTAGTAGCAGCTAGCTACCCTCTATTCATCTCTGTGTTAGTAGCAGCTAGCTACCCTCTATTCATCTGTTAGTAGCAGCTAGCTACCCTCTATTCATCTGTTAGTAGCAGCTAGCTACCCTCTATTCATCTCTGTGTTAGTAGCAGCTAGCTACCCTCTATTCATCTCTGTGTTAGTAGCAGCTAGCTACCCTCTATTCATCTGTTTGTAGCAGCTAGCTACCCTCTATTCATCTGTTAGTAGCAGCTAGCTACCCTCTATTCATCTCTGTGTTAGTAGCAGCTAACTACCCTCTATTCATCTCTGTGTTAGTAGCAGCTAGCTACCCTCTATTCATCTCTGTGTTAGTATCAGCTAGCTACCCTCTATTCATCTCTGTGTTAGTAGTCCTGAGGTGCAGCTAGCTACCCTATATTCATCTGTTAGTAGCAGCTAGTAGCAGCTAGTTCCAACATTCAGCTGACTGTCCTCAGCAGCCTCTGGTATCTTGTATATACATACAGGTGTAGGTAGGCCAATTAAATCATACGTTTGATTGTATTCATCAGATTTGCACATTTTGAGATAGGGAGGGAGAAAGGGAGACAGTGGGACTGACATTCTGACAGTGATCTCTCTCTTGCTCTCTCTCTGTCTCTCACTCTCTCTCTCTCGCTCTCTCTGCTACAGATGGGGGGTCTGCAACGGAGTTACTAATACTACTGCTACAGATGGGAGGTCTGCAACAGAGTTACTAATACTACTGCTACAGATGGGAGGTCTACAACAGAGTTACTAATATTACTGCTACAGATGGGAGGTCTACAATAGAGTTACTAATAATACTGCTACAGATGGGAGGTCTACAAGAGAGTTACTAATAATACTGCTACAGATGGGCTGTAACTAATATTACTGCTACAGATGGGAGATAACTAATATTACTGCTACAGAAGGGAGGTCGACAACAGAGTTCCTAATATTACTGCTACAGATGGGAGGTCTACAACAGAGTTACTAATATTTCTGCTACAGATGGGGGTTTACTAATAATACTGCTACAGATGGGAGGTCGACAACAGAGTTACTAATATTACTGCTTCAGATGGGAGGAATGCAACAGAGTTACTAATATTACTGCTACAGATGGTGGTCTGCATTAGAGTTACTAATATTTCTGCTACAGATGGGAGGTCTACAACAGAGTTACTAATATTACTGCTACAGATGGGAGGTCTGCAACAGAGTTACTAATATTTCTGCTACAGATGGGGGTTTACTAATAATACTGCTACAGATGGGAGGAATGCAACAGAGTTACTAATATTACTGCTACAGATGGGAGGTCTGCAACAGAGTTACTATTATTACTGCTACAGATGGGAGGTCTGCAATGGAGTTACTAATACTACTGCTACAGATGGGAGGTCTGCAACAGAGTTACTATTATTACTGCTACAGATGGGAGGTCTGCAATGGAGTTACTAATGCTACTGCTACAGATGGGAGGTCTGCAACAGAGTTACTAATATTACTGCTACAGATGGGAGCTCTGCAACAGAGTTACTATTATTACTGCTACAGATGGGAGTTCTGCAACGGAGTTACTAATACTGCTACAGATGGGAGGTCTGCAATGGAGTTACTAATATTACTGCTACAGATGGGGGGCTACAGATGGGAGGTCTACATTAGAGTTACTAATATTACTGCTACAGATGGGAGGTCTGCAACAGCGTTACTAATATTACTGCTACAGATGGTGGTCTACAGATGGGGGGTCTACATTAGAGTTACTAATATTACTGCTACAGATGGGAGGGCTGCAGCAGAGTTACAAGGTCACGTTCGAACCTTCTTACTACAAGTTTAGATAGCTGGGCGCTCAACTAATTTACTAATCTAAAAAAGAAAATGCTGACATGAGCTACCAGCTGATGCATAACCACTTCCAAAAAGGAAGGCACCTATTCCATCTGTCAACACTAAATAAAGCTACATACGGTTTTGTTATAAGATGGTCATACACGAAGGATCATAGAGTTATTTGATTTTGAATTTTAGGACCCCTTTAGGTATCATCTATGTGTTTTTATTTGCTGAAACATTGAACTTGGTCTTACTGCTATTAGCCCGTAGAAGCGCATTGAATAACAGATTCATACAAGTGAAAAGCAGATGGTCAAAAAAAGGAATAAAAGGAAGTTTCTTTTAAAGTGTCTGTTTCATTTGATTTATTTTACCTTTATTTAACCAGGCAAGTCAGTTAAGAACAAATTCTTATTTTCAATGACGGCCTAGGAACAGTGGGTTAACTGACTGTTCAGGGGCAGAACGACAGATTTGTACCTTGTCAGCTCGGGGGTTTGAACTCACAACCTTCCGGTTACTAGTCCAACGCTCTAACCACTAGGGTACCCTGCCGCCCCACTGTCCTATATCACGTTGGTTGAAATGAGCGAACCAAGGCGCAGCGTGAATAGAGCTCCACGTGTTTATTAAAATGAAACTCACCAACAAAAACAATCAACAGCAAACGAGACGTAACGACTGGAGTGCTCACAGGCACTACACAAAAAAACTAGATCCCACAAACTAAAGGTGGGGAAATGGCTGCCTAAGTATGATCCCCAATCAGAGACAAGGATAGACAGCTGCCTCTGATTGGGAACCATACCAGGTCAAACAAAGAAATAGAAAAACTAGAAAAGAGAAATAAAAAGGCTCTCTAAGGTCAGGGTGTGACAAACTAATATTACAACTAATATTACTGCTACAGATGGGGGGGGGTCTGCAAGAGAGTTTTTCATTTATTTTATTTATTTCACCTTTATTTAACCAGGTAGGCAAGTTGAGAACAAGTGTGAACAAGACACATTAAAGCAGTTCGACACATACAACAACACAGAGTTACACATGGAGTAGAACAAACATACAGTCAATAATACAGTGGAAAAATAAGTCTATGTACGATGTGAGCAAATGAGGTGAGATAAGGGAGGTAAAGGCAAAAAGCAGGCCATGGTGGAGAAGTAAATACAATATAGCAAGTAAAACACTGGAATGGTGGATTTGCAGTGGAAGAATGTGCAAAGTAGAAATAAAAATAATGGGGGTGCAAAGGAGCAAAATAAATAAATACAGTAGGGGAAGAGGTAGTTGTTTGGGCTAAATTATAGGTGGGCTATGTACAGGTGCAGTAATCTTTGAGCTAGTGAGGGAGATAAGTGTTTCCAGTTGTAGAGATTTTTGTAGTTCGTTCCAGCCTGTCTCCTGACCCTACGCCTGTCTCCTGACCCTACGCCTGTCCCATAACACTACGCCTGTCTCCTGACCCTACGCCTGTCTCCTGACCCTACACCTGTCTCCTGACCCTACGCCTGTCCCATAACCCTACGCCTCTCCCATGACCCTACGTCTGTTTCCGACCCTACGCCTGTCTCCCGACCCTACGTCTGTCTCCTGACCCTACGCCTGTCTCCCGACCCTACGTCTGTGTCCGACCCTACGCCTGTCTCCCGACCCTACGTCTGTGTCCGACCCTACGCCTGTCTCCTGACCCTACGTCTGTGTCCGACCCTACGTCTGTGTCCGACCCTACGTCTGTTTCCGACCCTACGCCTGTCTCCTGACCCTACGCCTGTCTCCTGACCCTACGCCTGTCCCCTAACCCTACGCCTGTCTCCTGACCCTACGCTTGTCTCCTGACCCTACGCCTGTCCCATAACCCTACGCCTGTCTCCTGACCCTACGCCTGTCTCCTGACCCTACGCCTGTCTCCTGACCCTACGCCTGTCTCCTGACCCTACGCCTGTCTCCTGACCCTATGCCTGTCCCATAACCCTACGCCTGTCTCCTGACCCTACGCCTGTCTCCTGACCCTACGCCTGTCCCATAACCCTACGCCTGTCTCCTGACCCTACGCCTGTCCCCTGACCCTACGCCTGTCTCCCGACCCTACGCCTGTCTCCTGACCCTACGCCTGTCTCCCGACCCTACGTCTGTGTCCGACCCTACATCTGTCCCATGACCCTACGTCTGTGTCCGACCCTACGCCTGTCCCATGACCCTACGTCTGTGTCCGACCCTACGCCTGTCCCATGACCCTACGCCTGTCCCATGACCCTACGCCTGTCCCCTAAACCTACGCCTGTCTCCCGACCCTACGTCTGTGTCCGACCCTACGCCTGTCCCCAACCCTACACCTGTCCCATGACCCTACGCCTGTCCCCTAACCCTACGCCTGTCTCCCGACCCTACGCCTGTCCCATGACCCTACGCCTGTCCCATGACCCTACGCCTGTCCCATGACCCTGGCCTGTCCCCAACCCTACGCCTGTCCCCAACCCTACGCCTGTCCCATGACCCTACGCCTGTCCCATAACCCTACGCCTGTCCCCAACCCTACGCCTGTCCCATAACCCTACGCCTGTCCCCAACCCTACGCCTGTCCCATAACCCTACGCCTGTCCCATGACCCTACGCCTGTCCCCTGACCCTACGCCTGTCCCCTGACCCTACGCCTGTCCCATAACCCTACGCCTGTCTCCCGACCCTACGCCTGTCTCCCGACCCTATGCCTGTCCCATGACCCTACGCCTGTCTCCCGACCCTATGCCTGTCCGATGACCCTATGCCTGTCTCAAATCAAATCAAATCAAATCAAAATTTTATTTGTCACATACACATGGTTAGCAGATGTTAATGCGAGTGTAGCGAAATGCTTGTGCTTCTAGTTCCAACAATGCAGTAATAACGAACAAGTAATCTAACTAACAATTCCAAAAAAACTACTGTGTTATACACAGTGTAAGGGGATAAGGAATATGTACATAAGGATATATGAATGAGTGATGGTACAGAGCAGCATAGGCAAGATACAGTAGATGATATCGAGTACAGTATAACATATGAGATGAGTATGTAAACAAAGTGGCATAGTTAAAGTGGCTAGTGATACATGTATTACATAAGGATGCAGTCGATGATATAGAGTGCAGTATATACGTATGCATATGAGATGAATAATGTAGGGTAAGTAACATTATATAAGGTAGCATTGTTTAAAGTGGCTAGTGATATATTTACATAATTTCCCATCAATTCCCATTATTAAAGTGGCTGGAGTTGAGTCAGTGTCATTGACAGTGTGTTGGCAGCAGCCACTCAATGTTAGTGGTGGCTGTTTAACAGTCTGATGGCCTTGAGATAGAAGCTGTTTTTCAGTCTCTCGGTCCCAGCTTTGATGCACCTGTACTGACCTCGCCTTCTGGATGACAGCGGGGTGAACAGGCAGTGGCTCGGGTGGTTGATGTCCTTGATGATCTTTATGGCCTTCCTGTAGCATCGGGTGGTGTAGGTGTCCTGGAGGGCAGGTAGTTTGCCCCCGGTGATGCGTTGTGCAGACCTCACTACCCTCTGGAGAGCCTTACGGTTGAGGGCGGTGCAGTTGCCATACCAGGCGGTGATACAGCCCGCCAGGATGCTCTCGATTGTGCATCTGTAGAAGTTTGTGAGTGCTTTTGGTGACAAGCCGAATTTCTTCAGCCTCCTGAGGTTGAAGAGGCGCTGCTGCGCCTTCTTCACGATGCTGTCTGTGTGAGTGGACCAATTCAGTTTGTCTGTGATGTGTATGCCGAGGAACTTAAAACTTGCTACCCTCTCCACTACTGTTCCATCGATGTGGATGGGGGGGTGTTCCCTCTGCTGTTTCCTGAAGTCCACAATCATCTCCTTAGTTTTGTTGACGTTGAGTGTGAGGTTATTTTCCTGACACCACACTCCGAGGGCCCTCACCTCCTCCCTGTAGGCCGTCTCGTCGTTGTTGGTAATCAAGCCTACCACTGTTGTGTCGTCCGCAAACTTGATGATTGAGTTGGAGGCGTGCGTGGCCACGCAGTCGTGGGTAAACAGGGAGTACAGGAGAGGGCTCAGAACGCACCCTTGTGGGGCCCCAGTGTTGAGGCGGGGCCCCAGTGTTGAGGGTCTCCCGACCCTATGCCTGTCCCATGACCCTACGCCTGTCTCCCGACCCTACGCCTGTCTCCTGACCCTACGCCTGTCTCCCGACCCTACGTCTGTGTCCGACCCTACGTCTGTGTCCGACCCTACGCCTGTCTCCTGATCCTACGCCTGTCTCCTGACCCTACGCCTGTCTCCCGACCCTACGTCTGTGTCCGACCCTACGCCTGTCTCCTGACCCTACGCCTGTCTCCCGACCCTACGCCTGTCCCATAACCCTAAAACCTGTCCCCAACCCTATGCCTGTCCCATGATCCTATGCCTGTCTCCCGACCCTACGCCTGTCTCCCGACCCTACGTCTGTGTCCGACCCTACGCCTGTCCCATGACCCTACGTCTGTGTCCGACCCTACGCCTGTCCCATGACCCTACGTCTGTGTCCGACCCTACGCCTGTCCCATGACCCTACGCCTGTCCCATGACCCTACGCCTGTCTCCCGACCCTACGTCTGTGTCCGACCCTACGCCTGTCCCATGACCCTACGCCTGTCCCATGACCCTACACCTATCCCATGACCCTACGCCTGTCCCATGACCCTACGCCTGTCCCATGACCCTACACCTGTCCCCAACCCTACGCCTGTCCCATGACCCTACGCCTGTCCCATAACCCTACGCCTGTCCCCAACACTACGCCTGTCCCATAACCCTACGCCTGTCCCCAACCCTACGCCTGTCCCCAACCCTACGCCTGTCCCCAACCCTACGCCTGTCCCATGACCCTACGCCTGTCCCCTAACCCTACGCCTGTCTCCCGACCCTACGTCTGTGTCCGACCCTACGCCTGTCCCATGACCCTTTATCTTCAAGCTGTTGCCATGTTTACGTGACAAAAAAAACATTAAGTTACAAAATATCTGCATTCTAAGCTCAATCAATTTAACATTAATCACTTCATTACACATCTGTTTAGAGTTCAACCACTTAAACATTTTGCATTTAATAAACAATGAGCTTTTAAAGTTCAATGTACGTTAAAACCTTTCTTGACTTAATCATAATGTTCAAGTTGATACAACTCAGTACACCTGTGTTTCCACAAACGTTGGGGTTTACAGTGCAGTATAGCTTTAAAACCTTCATTTATATGTGGACCCTGAAGGTCCTTCATTTCCCAAAAGTGGCCCTCAGGCAAAATGAAAGGTATCAACACACCTGACCTATGACCTGTGACTGTTGCGATAGAAATAACATTATTTTATTGGCTACTCTAGGACCTTGTTACTTTCTGGACATGGCCTTGATTAGTCAGAGCTGAAGTATTGGTAGCTTAGAAATACCACCCTGAATGGGGTGTGTGGACTGGGTCTGCAGATACTGATAGGATACTGAATGGGGAGTGTGGACTGGATCTGCAAATACTGATGGGTTACTGAATGGGGTGTGTGGACTGGGTCTGTAAATACTGATAGGTTACTGAATGGGGTCTGTGAACTGGGTTTGAAAATACTGATAGGTTACTGAATGGGGAGTGTGGACTGTGTCTGCAGATACTGATAGGTTACTGAATGGGGTGTGTGGACTGGGTCTGCAGATACTGATAGGTTACTGAATGGGGTCTGTGAACTGGGTTTGCAAATACTGATAGGTTACTGAATGGGGTCTGTGGACTGGGTCTGTAAATACTGATAGGTTACTGAATGTGGTGTGTGGACTGGGTCTGCAGATACTGAAAGGTTACTGAATAGGGAGCGTGGACTGTGTCTGCAGATACTGATAGGTTACTGAATGGGGAGTGTGGGCTGGGTCTGCAGATACTGATAGGTTACTGAATGTGGAGTGTGGGCTAGGTAGGTTACTGAATGGGGTGTGTGGACTGGGTCTGCAGATACTGATAGGTTACTGAATGGGGTGTGTGGTCTGGGTCTGCACACACACACACACACACACACACACACACACACACACACACACACACACACACACACACAGACACACACACACACACGTTGCATATTAGTGCTCAGAACATCTTCCATGATGCATCTGAGTTCGATATGATCATCTCTGTTCACCACGATAAGACTGTTGTGTTTCTTATAATTAACAAGATACTTTAAATTAATGCCCATTGGAGACAGTAAATGTATTTCTTTCCACGGTGCCATTAAAAATAAAAATAAAAAAGGGATTGTATGTGGGTACATGAATGAAAAGAGATTCAGAGAATGAAGCTCTGTCGATCAGGAAGCTGAGGAGGGGACATGTAGCATGTTTGTTAATGTGTGAAAAATATCAGGTCAAACCATTCAGTTGATACTGTAGGATCAAATCATCTTGGACCATAAAGGTTATATACTGTCCTGAAGTACAACAACAGTATATATTTCTGAAGACACACACACACACACACACACACACACACACACCTCCATAAAGACAGATAGAGCCCTATACACCCAGCCCGCCTCACTCGGGTCCCGGTTCCTGGTCCCCAACCCAATAATCAATATTAAGTCCTCCAGTCTCCGTGGCGATGGCGTGCTGGGAGTCTGCCATAGATAATCAATGTGATTGGCTCTGTGTGTTCTCATCTAGGCTCAGACCTACAATCCCGTATGCTAGCGTCTCAAATGGCACCCTATACTCCATATAGTGCACTACTTTTGACTAGGTATCATAGGGGACTGATTAAAAGTCATGTACTATATAGGGAATAGGTGTCAATTCGGGACGCACTCTGAGTGGAGAATATGTACTGCTCCTAGCCAATAACCCATCTAGCAGGGCAATATATAGTTCTGATCCCCCGGGGGGCAGAGCCTTTATCAAGTGTGTAAGGTAATATCTCTCTGGGTTATTGGAACTATGTGACCAGCAAAACTCTATGGTGCAAGGAGCAAAGGGGGAGGAGTGGAGAAGGGAGAGAGAAGAAGGAGAGGAGGGAGAGCAGGGGAGGAAGAGAGAGAAGAAGGGGAGGAGGGAGAGAGAAGAAGGAGAGGAGAGAGAAGAAGGGGAGGAGGGAGAGAGAAGAAGGGGAGGAGGGAGAGAGAAGAAGGGGAGGAGGGAGAGAGAAGAAGGGGAGGAGGGAGAGAAGAAGGGGAGGAGAAAGATAGGAGTGGAGGAGGGAGAGAGAAGACGGGGAGGAGAGAGAAGGGGAGGATGTAGAGAAGGGGAGGAGGGAGATAGGAGGGAGAGAAGAAGGGGAGGAGGGAGATAGGAGGGGGAGGAGGGAGAGAAGAAGGGGAGGAGGAAGAGAAGAAGGGGGAGGAGGAAGAGAAGAAGGGGGAGGAGGAAGATAGGAGGGGAAGGAGGAAGATAGGAGGGGGAGGAGGAAGATGGGAGGAGGAAGATAGGAGGGGAAGGAGGAAGATAGGAGGGGGAGGAGGAAGATGGGAGGAGGAAAATAAGGGGGAGGAGGAAGATAAGGGGGAGGAGGAAGATAAGGGGGAGGAAGAGATGTGACACTTGGCATTCAGGCCAAAGAGTTCAATCTTGGTATCATCAGACCAGAGAATCTTGTTTCTCATGGTCAGAGTCCTTTAGCTGCCTTTTCGCAAACTCAAAGAGGGCTGTCATGTGCCTTTTACTGAGGAGTGGCTTCCGTCTGGCCATTACCATAAAGGCCTGATTGGTGGAGTGCTGCAGAGATGGTTGTCCTTCTGGAATATTCTCCCATTCCACAGAGGAACTCCGAATCTCTGTCAGAATGACCATCTGGTTCTTGGTCACCTCCCTGATCAAGGCCCTTCTCCCCCAATTTCTAAGGTTGGCCAGGAGGCCAGCTCTAGGAAGAGTCTCGGTGGTTCCAAACTTTTTCCATTTAAGAATGATGGATGCCACTGTGTTCTTGGAGACCTTCAATGCTGCAGAAATGTTAATTTTTTTACCCTTCCCAAGATCTGTGCCTCGACACAATCCATCTCTACGGACAATTCCTTCAACCTCACGGCTTGGTTTTTTGCTCTGACAGACACGGTCAACTGTGGGACCTTATATAGACAGGTGTGTGCCTTTCCAAATCATGTCCAGTCAATTGAATTTACCACAGATGGACTCAAGTTGTAGAGTTCTACAATCAAGTTGTTCTACAATCAAGTTGTTCTACAATCAAGTTGTTCTACAATCAAGTTGTTCTACAATCAAGTTGTTCTACAATCAAGTTGTAGAAACATCTCAAGGATGATCAATGGAAACAGGATGCACCTGAGCTCAATTTAGACTCTCATAGCAAAGGGTCTGAATGCTTATGTAAATAAGGGATTTCTATTTAAAAAAAAACTCTATTCACTTTGTTATTATGGGGTATTGTGCAGATTGAGGATTTAAAGGTGGAAAAATGGAAGGGGTCTGAACACTTTCCCGAATGCTACTATATATATCCTGAAAAAAATATAGAAATGCAACATGTTGGTCCCATGTTTCATGAGTTAAAATAAAAGATCTCAGAAATGTTCCATACGCACAAAAAAGCTTTTTTTCTCAAATGTCGCAAACAAATGTGTTTACATCCCTGTTAGTGAGCATTTCTCCTTTGCCAATATAATCCAACTACCTGACAGGTGTGGCATATATCAATAAGCTGATTTCACAGCATGATCATTTCACAGGTGCACCTTGTGCTGGGGACAATAAAAGGCCACTCTAAAATATGCAGTTTTGTCACACAACACAATGCTCACCAAGGGTCTTGATGTGCAGTGTGGTGTTGTAACTGACTTAATCTTCTTCATCTTCATCTTCTTCGATGGCCACTAGCACGCTGGATGAGTGTGCTCTCTCACGGACGAATCCCGTATTCAACTGTACCAGGCAGATGGAAGACAGCCTGTATGGGTGTCGTGTGTGCGAGTGGTTTGCTGATGTCACCATTGTGAACAGAGTGCCTCATGGTGAGATTATGGGCAGATTTACGCTACGGACAATGAACGCAATTGTCTTTTATCGATGGCAATTTGAATGCGCAGAGATACCGCGACGACATCTTGAGGCCCGTTGTTGTGCCAATCATCTGCCACCATTCATCTCATGTTTCAGCATGACACCCGTTGAGCATGTTTGGGATGCTCTGGATCGACGTCTACGACAGCCTGATCAACTCTATGCAAAGGAGCTGTGTCGCGCTGCATGAGGCAAATGGTGGTCACACCAGACACTGACTGGTTTTCTGATCCACGACCCTACCTTTTTGTTTTGGTATCTGTGACTAAAAGATGCATATCTCTATTCTCATTCATGTGAAATCCATAGATTAGAGTCAAATTCATTTATTTAAATTGACTGATTTCCTCATATGAACTGTAACTCAATAAAATCTTTGAAATTGTTGCCTGTTGCATTTATAGTTTTGTTCAGTGTATATATATATATATATACAGTACCTGTCAAAGGTTTGGACACACCTAGTCATTCCAGGGTTTTTCTTAATTTTTTACTATTTTCTACATTGTGTAATAATAGTGAAGACATCAACACTCTGAAATATGGAATCATATAGTAACCAAAACAGTGCTAAAACTTCTTAGGGCTGCAATCCCGTTAACGGGATCGATATGACAACAGCCAGTGAAAGTGCAGGGCACCAAATTCAAACCAACAGAATTCTCATATTTAGAATTCCTCAAACATACATGTATCGTATACCATTTTAAAGGTAATCTTGTTGTTAATCCCACCAAAGTGTCTGATTTCAAATAGGCTTTACAGAGAAAGCACCATAAACGATTATGTTAGGTCACCGCCAAGTCACAGAAAAATTCAGCCATTTTTCCAGCCAAAGAGAGGAGTCACAAAAAGCATAAATAGAGATACAATTGATCACTAACCTTTGATGATCTTCATCAGATGACACTCATAGGACTTCATGTTACACAATACATATATGTTTTGTTCGATAAAGTGCATATTTAAAAAAATCTCAGTATACATTGGTGCATTACATTCACTAGTTCCAAAAACATCCGGTGATATTGCAGAGAACCACATCATTTTACAGAAATTCTCATTATAAATATCGATGAAAATACAATTGTTAGACATGTAAATATAGATTTTTATTTTATTTATTTAACCTTTATTTAACCAGGTAGGCAAGTTGAGAACAAGTTCTCATTTACAATTGCGACCTGGCCAAGATAAAGCAAAGCGGTTCGACACATACAACGACACAGAGTTACACATGGAGTAAAACAAACATACAGTCAATAATACAGTATAAACAAGTCTATATACGATGTGAGCAAATGAGGTGAGATAAGGGAGGTAAAGGCAAAAAAAGGCCATGGTGGCAAAGTAAATACAATATAGCAAGTAAAACACTGGAATGGTAGATTTGCAATGGAAGAATGTGCAAAGTAGAAATAAAAATAATGGGGTGCAAAGGAGCAAAATAAATAAATAAATCAAATACAGTAGGGAAAGAGGTAGTTGTTTGGGCAAAATTATAGGTGGGCTATGTAGAGGTGCAGTAATCTGTGAGCTAGTGAGGGAGATCAGCGTTTCCAGTTACAGAGAATTTTGTAGTTCGTTTCAGTCATTGGCAGCAGAGAACTGGAAGGAGAGGCGGCCAAAGAAATAATTGGTTTTGGGGGTGACCAGAGAGATATACCTGCTGGAGCGTGTGCTACAGGTGGGAGATGCTATGAAGATACACTTCTCCTTAATGCAACCGCAGTGTCAGATTTCAAAAAAAGCAAACCATGCAATAATCTGAGTACAGCTTTCAGACAACAAAGCAGCCAAAAAGATATCCACCATATTGGGTTGTCAACAGAAGTCAGAAATAGCATTTATAAATATTCACTTACCTTTGATGATCTTCATCAGAATGCACTCCCAGGAATCCCAGTTCCATATTAGATGTTTGATTTGTTCGATAATGTCCATCATTTATATCCAAAGAGCTACTTTTGTTAGCACGTTTGGTAGACAAATCCAAAGTCATGAAGCGCATTCCCTAGTTGCAGACGAAATGTAAAACACTTTACAGTAGAATCCTCAAACAAAGTTCTAAAGACGGTTGACATCTAGTGGAAGCCGTAGGAAGTGCAACATAACCAATATCCTACTGTGTATTCAACAGGGGCTGGGTTGAATATCGACCAACCTCAGATTTCCTACTTCCTGTTTGGATTTCTTCTCAGGTTTTTGCCTGCCATATGAGTTCTGTTATACTCACAGACATCGTTCAAACAGTTTTAGAAACTTCAGAGTGTTTTCTATCCAATACTAATAATAATATGCATATATTAGCAACTGGGACTGAGGAGCAGGCCGTTTACTCTGGGCACCTTTCATCCAAGCTACTCAATACTGCCCCTGCAGCCATAAGAAGTTTTAAACAAATCAAAATATATTTTATACCTGAACATTTTCACAGTAGCCACCCATTGCCTTGATGATAGCTTTGCACACTCTTGTCATTCTCTCAACCAGCTTCACCTGGGATGCTTTTCCAACATTCTTGAAGGAGTTCCCACATATGCTGAGTGCTAGTTGGCTACTGAAGAATCTAAATATAAAATACATTTGGATTTGTTTAAGACTTTTGTGGTTACTATGTGATTCCATATGTGTTATTTCATAGTTTTGATGTCTTCACTATTATTCTACAATGTAGAAAATAATAAAAAATAAAGAAAAACCCTTGAATGAGGAGGTGTGTCCAAACTTTGTGCCCTTGTTCCGTGTGGCTCAGCGGTCTAAGGCACTGCATCTCAGTCTCTGGTTCGACTCCAGGCTGAATCACATCCGGCCGTGATTGGGAGTCCCATAGGGCGGCGCACAATTGGCCAGGTGTCGTCCCGGTTTGCCGTAGGCCGTCGCTGTCATACATTTGTTCTTAACTGACTTGCCTAGTTAAAGAAAAGGTTTAAAATATGTATATATATTTATATGTATATATTTATAGCTACTGTATAATATATAGCTCTCGCATGTACACTAAATACTATCAACTTGTTGATTTCTCTGATTCTTTACCTGGTGCCAGAGGAATTAGCATATAAAGGTACAATCTGCAATAGTTATAGGGGTTCAATGGTTTTTTAAATTAAGGGTACTTTGCAAAAAAAGCGGCACTACTGTTTTGGCTGATAAACGAATTACAGATTGTGGCTTTAACGATGATGATCTCTCTAATTCTGTTGTTTTTCCCCAGAGATAGCTGAGATTAACACTGTGTCTGTAGATAGCTGAGATTAACACTGTGTGTCTTTAGATAGCTGAGATTAACACTGTGTGTCTTTAGATAGCTGAGATTAACACTGTGTGTCTGTAGATAGCTGAGATTAACACTGTGTGTCTTTAGATAGCTGAGATTAACACTGTGTGTCTGTAGATAGCTGAGATTAACACTGTGTGTCTGTAGATAGCTGAGATTAACACTGTGTGTCTTTAGATAGCTGAGATTAACACTGTGTCTGTAGATAGCTGAGATTAACAATGTGTGTCTGTAGATAGTTGAGATTAACACTGTGTCTGTAGATAGCTGAGATTAACACTGTGTGTCTTTAGATAGCTGAGATTAACACTGTGTCTGTAGATAGCTGAGATTAACACTGTGTGTCTGTAGATAGTTGAGATTAACACTGTGTCTGTAGATAGCTGAGATTAACACTGTGTGTCTTTAGATAGCTGAGATTAACACTGTGTCTGTAGATAGCTGAGGTTAACACTGTGTGTCTGTAGATAGCTGAGGTTAACACTGTGTGTCTGTAGATAGTTGAGATTAACACTGTGTGTCTGTAGATAGCTGAGATTAACACTGTGTGTCTAGATAGATGAGATTAACACTGTGTGTCTTTAGATACCTGAGATTGAGATGCTTTTCAAAACATCCAGTAACTCCATTGGAGAAATGCTCCTACAAGCAAGACATCGATTTCAGTTATCACGTGTATAATTTAAATTTGTTTGTAATGTTGTCATATTGTTTTGTCATTTAGACCTGATTCACTGTTTAATTGACCATCTGTTTGTTGCTCATCTGAATCAGCTCTCCTCAGCAGCTGACACAGGGCACAGGAGAAAGACGGCTCATGAAGAACAGGAGAACGACGGCTCATGAAGAACAGGAGAACGACGCCTCATGGAGAACAGGAGAAAGACGCCTCATAGAGAACAGGAGAACGACGGCTCATGGAGAACAGGAGAAAGACGCCTCATGGAGAACAGGAGAAAGACGCCTCATAGAGAACAGGAGAACGACGGCTCATGGAGAACAGGAGAAAGACGCCTCATGGAGAACAGGAGAACGACGGCTCATGGAGAACAGGAGAAAGACGGCTCATGGAGAACAGGAGAAAGACGCCTCATGAAGAACAGGAGAACGACGGCTCATGGAGAACAGGAGAAAGACGGCTCATGGAGAACAGGAGAAAGACGGCTCATGGAGAACAGGAGAAAGACGGCTCATGGAGAACAGGAGAAAGACGGCTCATGGAGAACAGGAGAACGACGGCTCATGGAGAACAGGAGAAAGACGCCTCATGGAGAACAGGAGAAAGACGCCTCATAGAGAACAGGAGAACGACGGCTCATGGAGAACAGGAGAAAGACGCCTCATGGAGAACAGGAGAACGACGGCTCATGGAGAACAGGAGAAAGACGGCTCATGGAGAACAGGATAAAGACGGCTCATGGAGAACAGGAGAAAGACACCTCATAGAGAACAGGAGAAAGACGCCTCATAGAGAACAGGAGAAAGACGCCTCATGGAGAACAGGAGAACGACGGCTCATGGAGAACAGGAGAAAGACGGCTCATGGAGAACATCTCTGGTTAAAATGATAACGCTGTCTCTCGTCAGCATCCATCCGATCTATGGAGTTTGAGCATTAGTAAACAGTAGTAGTTCACACGCACACACACACACACACACACACACACACACACACACACACACACACACACACACACACACACACACACACACACACACACACACACACACACACACACACACACACACACACACATAGACACACAGACACACACATAGACACACACACACACACACACATAGACACACAGACACACACACACACACATAGACACACAGACACGCACGCTCACACATAGACACACACACACACACACATAGACACACAGACACACACACACACACATAGACACGCAGACACGCACGCACACACACACACACACACACACCCAGACACACGCACGAACACACACACACACACACACACACACACAGGTCCATACTATGATGAGTAACTGGCAGGGATTAATTGCCTTAGACAAGCCTGAGGGCAGGAATTATCCTGCAGGCTAACAAGGACCTCCTCTTTCTCTGTGTGTGTGTGTGTGTGTGTGTGTGTGTGTGTGTGTGTGTGTGTGTGTGTGTGTGTGTGTGTGTGTGTGTGTGTGTGTGTGTGTGTGTGTGTGTGTGTGTGTGTGTGTGTGTGTGTGTGTCTGTGTGTGTATGTGTGTGTGTGTGTCTGTGTGTGTGTGTATATGTGTGTGTGTGTGTGTGTGTGTGTGTGTGTGTGTGTGTGTGTGTGTGTGTGTGTGTGTGTGTGTGTGTGTGTGTGTGATTGCTTCAGAGAGGTGTTATATCTACAGTGGTCAGCAGGCGATCTGTCAAATTATAAATGAACATATCCCTGTCTGGTCTCTGGGTTTGGGTGTGTGTGCGTGTACATCAGAGGCGGCTGGTGCCACCTTAATTCAGGAGGACAGGCTTATAGTAAATGCTGGAACAGAATGAATGGAATGGTATCAAACCATTTCTGTATGGACCTCGCTTTGTGGCAACAGTTTGGGGAAGGCCCTTTCCTGTTTCAGCGTGACAATGCTCCCTGTGCACAAAGCGAGGTCCCATACAGAAATGGTTTGTCAACATCGGTGTGGAAGAACTTGACTGGCCTGCACAGTGCTCTGACCTCAACCCCATTGAACACCTTTAGGATGAATTGGAACGCTGACTGCGAGCCAGGCCTAATCGCCCAACATCAGTGCCCGAACTCACTTTATGCTCTTGTGACTGAATGGAAGCAAGTCCCCCGCAGCAATGTTCCAACATCTAGTGGAAAGCCTTCCCAGAAGAGTCGATGATGTTATAGCAGCAAAGGGGGGACCAACTCCATATTAATGCCCATAATTTTGGAATGAGATCGAGAAGCAGCTGACCACATACTTTTGATAATAAAGTGTACCATTCCATTCACTACATTCCTCCTGTGTGTGTGTGTGTGTGTGTGTGTGTTTGTGCTGTAGGAGTTCAAGGTAGCACAGTATGCAGGGCTCAGAGAGCCTCAGGCATTGTCCTGTTCAGTGATGTGTAAGATGCTCTCTCTCTGTGTGTGTGTGTGTGTGTGTGTGTGTGTGTGTATTAACCATGGCGGTTTACCAAGGTCAAGGTGGTCTTATAGAGGTTATTGGCAGTATGTTCTTCGGTACAGAGATTCCACACACTGACATTTTCTTTTTTTGTAGCTGAGAGGACTGTAGGTTTCCTGGCCTGTCCCTGTCATGTCTCTGTACCTGTCGTGTCTCTGTACCTGTCGTGTCTCTGTCCCTGTTCTGTCTCTCTGTCCCTGATGTGTCTCTGTCCCTGTCCTGTCTCTCTGTCCCTGATGTGTCTCTGTCCCTGTCGTGTCTCTGTCGTGTCTCTGTCCCTGTCCTGTCTCTCTGTCCCAGTCGTGTCTCTGTCCCTGTCGTGTATCTGTCCCTGTCCCTGTCGTGTATCTGACCCTGTCGTGTATCTGTCCCTGTCCCTGTCGTGTCTCTGTCCCTGTCGTGTCTCTGTCCCTGTCCTGTCTCTGTCCCTGTCGTGTATCTGTCCCTGTCGTGTCTCTGTCCCTGTCGTGTCTCTGTCCCTGTTGTGTCTCTGTCCCTGTCGTGTATCTGTCCCTGTCCCTGTCTAGAACTCTGCCTAGAAGGCCAGCATCCCGGAGTCTCCTCTTCACTGTTGACGTTGAGACTGGACAGAGGAACTCTGCCTAGAAGGCCAGCATCCCGGAGTCTCCTCTTCACTGTTGACGTTGAGACTGGACAGAGGAACTCTGCCTAGAAGGCCAGCATCCCGGAGTCTCCTCTTCACTGTTGACGTTGTGACTGGACAGAGGAACTCTGCCTAGAAGGCCAGCATCCCGGAGTCTCCCCTTCACTGTTGACGTTGTGACTGGACAGAGGAACTCTGCCTAGAAGGCCAGCATCCCGGAGTCGCCTCTTCACTGTTGACGTTGAGACTGGACAGAGGAACTCTGCCTAGAAGGCCAGCATCCCGGAGTCTCCTCTTCACTGTTGACGTTGAGACTGGACAGAGGAACTCTGCCTAGAAGGCCAGCATCCCAGAGTCTCCTCTTCACTGTTGACGTTGAGACTGGACAGAGGGACTCTGCCTAGAAGGCCAGCATCCCGGAGTCTCCTCTTCACTGTTGACGTTGAGACTGGACAGAGGAACTCTGCCTAGAAGGCCAGCATCCCGGAGTCTCCTCTTCACTGTTGACGTTGAGACTGGACAGAGGAACTCTGCCTAGAAGGCCAGCATCCCGGAGTCTCCTCTTCACTGTTGACGTTGAGACTGGACAGAGGAACTCTGCCTAGAAGGCCAGCATCCCGGAGTCGCCTCTTCACTGTTGACGTTGAGACTGGACAGAGGAACTCTACCTAGAAGGCCAGCATCCCGGAGTCGCCTCTTCACTGTCGACGTTGAGACTGGACAGAGGAACTCTGTCTAGAAGGCCAGCATCCCGGAGTCGCCTCCTCACTGTCGACGTTGAGACTGGTGTTTTGCGGGTTCTATTTAATACTTGGCACCACACGTCCCGCTAGGGCACCTCCCCCCACTGCTCAACTGACACAGTAGCACACAGAACGCAAAAAATATTCGTAGAAATATTTAACCTCCACACATTAACAAGTCCAATAGCTCAAATGAAAGATAAACACCTTGTTCATCTAGCCACCAAGTCAGATTTCTAAAATGTTTTACGGCGAAAACATAGCACATATTTATGTCAAACCACCACCAAAGATAGGCTAATTTACATAGCCATTTTGTAGAACAATAGATGCAATCACAAAAGCAGGATTAAAAGTAAAATAATTCACTAACCTTTTGAAAATCTTCATCAGATGAAAGGAATAGGACATGTTATACAGTACATTTATGTTTTTTTCAATAATATGCTAATTATATCCATAAATCACGGTTTACATAGAAGGTCATGGCAAAAAAATGCTACAACAATGCCTGGAGAAATTATGGTAACTCTGCCAGATAACAGAAATACACATCATAAACGTTGACTAAATATACATGTTCTACATATACTTAGAAAGATACACTTCTTCTTAATAAAACAGCTGTGTTACATTTATTTTTAACTTTACAGATTTCGTTCACTAGGCTATAATGTGAGTCGGCGCTCAGGAATTAGCATTTTGGCTCCTCCACAGAAACCCAAATTTAACACATAAATGTTCCCTTACCTTTGCTGTTCTTCCATCAGAAGACCTGGAAGGGTTTATACTTACCAAAAACAGCTTTAGTTTTGAAGTCTGTGTCTTTCGGTTATCAAACATGACATATTTCGGTTGAAATGCAGCCAAAAAGTAAAGTTAGTTCGCACCAAAACGTCGAAATTACATATTATATGTCGACTAAACTTGTCAAACTTGGTTCAGAACACAGCGTTAGCATGCTATATAGCTTCACCGCAATTCTCAGGACAAAGAGAAACACACGCATCGTTTAATCAATCTTGGAAGAAAGACAGAATGCGCGTCAGAGTAACCTGTTTTCTCGCGCGACCGAAAGGTTTCGGCCCGTCATTAATCTCGTGAGCAGCGATTCACACAATGAGAAGCCCCATTGAAAGCGGACACCGCGCTGAAGGCATAGGAACTGTTCCCAGGACTGTAGGTGCTTGGGAAGGGTGGGGGCGATGACGTCAAAGTTGGGCCAACTTTTTGGATGACAAGAGAGAGTTTGGGAGAATGAGTGCCCTGAGAGTTCTGCTTTACTTACAGACATAATTTAAACGGTTTTAGAAGCTTTAGAGTGTTTTCTATTCAATAATATTTATTATATGCATATATTAGCAATTTTTTACAGATTTTTTTTCTGTTTACTATGGGCACGCATTTCACCAACGGGGGCAGTATTCTGCCCTAGCCTTTGAAGTTGCCAAAAGGGTATAATTATCAATTAACCTTTTAAAATGATAAACTTGGATTAGCAAACACAACGTGCCATTTAAATCTGCCGTTTCCAGCTACAGTCATTTACACCATTAACAATGTCTACACTGTTTTTCTGATCAATTTGATGCTATTTTAATGGACAAAAAGTGTGCTTTTCTTTAAACAGTGGCCCCAAACTTTTGAACGGTAGTGTATATATATATATATATATATATATATATGTCATCCCCCTCTTCAAAGAACACCTCCTCCCAGCTGCCCACTGCACTGAAGATAGGAAACACTGTCACCACTGATACATCCACTATAATTGAGAACTTCAATAAGCATTTTTCTATGGCTGGCCATGCTTTCCACCTGGCTACCCCTACCCCGGTCAACAGCACTGCACCCCCCACAGCAACACGCCCAAGCCTTCTCCATTTCTCCTTCTCCCATATCCTGCTAGCTGATGTTCTGAAAGAGCTGCAAAACCTGGACCAGGTCAAATCAGCTGGGCGGGTCGGAGGGTCTGTTGTCCGGACCTCTGGCAGTCTCAATGGGGGTGCCACAGGGTTCAATTCTTGGACCGACTATCTTCTCTGTATCCATCAATGATGTCGCTCTTGCTGCTGGTGATTCTCTGATCCACCTCTATGCAGACGACACCATTCTGTATACTTCTGGCCCTTCTTTGGACACTGTATTAACTAACCTCCAGGCGAGCTTCAATGCCATACAACTCTCCTTCCGTGGCCTCCAACTGCTCTTAAATACAAGCTAAACTAAATGCAAGCTCTTCAACCGATCACTGCACCTGCCCGCCCGTCCAGCTCCACTACTCTGGACGGTTCTGACTTAGAATATGTGGATAACTACAAATACCTAGGTGTCTGGTTAGACTGTAAACTCTCCTTCCAGGCTCACATTAAGCATCTCCAATCCAAAATTAAATCTAGAATAGAGTAGAATTAGCTTCCTATTTCGCAACAAAGCATCCTTCACTCATGCTGCCAAACATACCCTCGTAAAACTGATCATCCTACTGATCCTCAACTTCGGCAATGTCATTTCCAAAATAGCCTCCAACACTCTACTCAATAAATTGGATGTAGTCTATCACAATGTCATCCGTTTTGTCACCAAAGCCCCATATACTACCGACCACTGCGACTTGTACGCTCTCGTTGGCTGGCCCTCGCTTCATACTCGTTGCCAAACCCACTGGCTCCAGGTCATCTACAAGACCCTGCTAAGTAAAGTCCCCGCTTATCTCAGCTCGCTGGTCACCATAGCATCACCCACCTGTAGCACGCGCTCCAGCAGGTATATCTTTCTGGTCACCCCCAAAACCAATTCTTCCTTTGGCCGCCTCTCCTTCCAGTTCTCTGCTGCCAATGACTGGAACGAACTACAAAAATCTCTGAAACTGGAAACACTTATCTCCCTCACTAGCTCACAGATTACTGCACCTGTACATAGCCCACCTATATTTTAGCCCAAACAACTACCTCTCCCCCTACTGTATTTATTTATTTTGCTCCTTTGCACCCCATTATTTCTATCTCTACTTTGCACATTCTTCCACTGCAAATCTACCATTCCAGTGTTTTACTTACTATATTGTATTTACTTTGCCACCATGGCCTTTTTTTGCCTTTACCTCCCTTATCTCACCTCATTTGCTCACATCCTGTATAAACTTGTTTATACTGTATTATTGACTGTATGTTTGTGTGTAACTCTGTGTCGTTGTTTGTGTCAAACTGCTTTGCTTTATCTTGGCCAGGTCACAATTGTAAATGAGAACCTGTTCTCAACTTGCCTACCTGGTTAAATAAAGGTGAAATAATATATATTTTTTTAAATATGTATATATATATACTCTCCTCTGGCAGGGTAGAGATTGTGTGTCCGTGTGTGCGTGTGTGTGTGTGTGTGTGTGTTCGTACGTGCGCGTGCGCGCGTGTGTGTGTGTGTGAGAGAGTGGGAGAGAAACATGGAGTGTGTATGTGTGTGTCAGGGGGCCTTTGGGGACCTCCTTTCTACGCCCTGCGGCCCCTTCCTGCCCTGGAGGGGGGGATCAGCCAGTGGGCCGTGCTGCATGGGCCAGTGGCCCCTTACCAGCCATTTGAACCAGGACCCGCTAAGGTGAATAACCAGGGCCTGTGTCAGGGGATTGGATCTCCCTCCTGCAGTTTAGCCTCGGGCCCCGAGCAGGCCGGACCTACAGCAGGTGGTTCATTCAATGCTCCTCTCGGGCCCCGAGCAGGCCGGACTTCTAGTAGGTGGTTCATTCAAAGCTCCTCTCGGGCCCCGAGCAGGCCGGACTTCTAGTAGGTGGTTCATTCAAAGCTCCTCTCGGGCCCCGAGCAGGCCGTACCTACAGTAGGTGGTTCATTCAAAGCTCCTCTCGGGCCCGGAGCAGGCCGGACTTCTAGTAGGTGGTTCATTCAAAGCTCCTCTCGGGCCCCGAGCAGGCCGTACCTACAGTAGGTGGTTCATTCAAAGCTCCTCTCGTGCCCCGAGCAGGCCGTACCTACAGTAGGTGGTTCATTCAAAGCTCCTCTCGGGCCCCGAGCAGGCCGTACCTACAGTAGGTGGTTCATTCAATGCTCCTCTCGGGCCCCGAGCAGGCCGGACTTCTAGTAGGTGGGCCATTCAAAGCTCCTCTCGGGCCCCTCTGCTCAGCCCCTCTCTGCCTGGACTGGTCTGACTGTTTGTGGTGCCTGATGGGGATGAAAGGTGCTGGAAACACACTGGGCAGCGGCTTCAACTCCTTCCATTATTTATGGTAAAGGAGAAGGGAGAGCTGAGCTGAAATCCGTCCTCTACCTCTAGCTGGTTCTCGCCCCCTGGTTGGATCGACCTGTTGCCTTGCCTCTTGCTTGGGACCATACCTCTGCAGGCGCCCGCAGGCTGTAACACAACAAAATGTAGAATAAGTCAAGGGGTATGAGGACTTTCTGAAGGCACTGTATGAACATATCGAACTCAATTTCCTCGTTTCCCTGCGCATCGGCTCGGTACTGGTACCCCGTTTATCTTTACTCATTGTGGATTTCTTCCTTGTGTTTATATCTTGGTTATAAATGTTTTATTTTTCTCTCTGCATTGTTGGGAAGGGCCCGTAAGTAAGCATTTCACTGTTTAGGCATCTGTATACTGGGTTCTGTTTGGTCCTACAGTAGGAGAACTCTGCTGTTTAGGTGTCTGTATACTGGGTTCTGTTTGGTCCTACAGTAAGAGAACTCTGCTGTTTAGGCGTCTGTATACTGGGTTCTGTTTGGTCCTACAGTAGGAGAACTCTGCTGTTTAGGCGTCTGTATACTGGGTTCTGTTTGGTCCTACAGTAGGAGAACTCTGCTGTTTAGGCGTCTGTATACTGGGTTCTGTTTGGTCCTACAGTAGGAGAACTCTGCTGTTAAGGAGGTGTCTGTATACTGGGTTCTGTTTGGTCCTACAGTAGCAGAACTCTGCTGTTTAGGCATCTGTATACTGGGTTCTGTTTGGTCCTACAATAGGAGACCTCTGCTGTTTAGGCGTCTGTATACTGGGTTCTGTTTGGTCCTACAGTAGCAGAACTCTGCTGTTTAGGTGTCTGTATACTGGGTTCTGTTTGGTCCTACAGTAGCAGAACTCTGCTGTTTAGGTGTCTGTATACTGGGTTCTGTTTGGTCCTACAGTAGCAGAACTCTGCTGTTTAGGCATCTGTATTCTGGGTTCTGTTTGGTCCTACAGTAGCAGAACTCTGCTGTTAAGGAGGCGTCTGTATACTGGGTTCTGTTGTCCTGTCTAGCCAGGCTAGTGGAGGGGAGGAGGAGGTCCCTGGGCCAGGCTAGTGGAGGGTAGGAGGTCCCTGGGCCATGCTAGTGGAGGGGAGGAGGAGGTCCCTGGGCCAGTCTAGTGGAGGGGAGGAGGAGGACTCTGGGCCAGACTAGTGGAGGGGAGGAAGAGGTCCCTGGGCCAGTCTAGTGGAGGGGAGGAGGAGGTCTCTGGGCCAGGCTTAGTGGAGGGGAGGAGGAGGTCCCTGGGCCAGTCTAGTGGAGGGGAGGAGGAGGACTCTGGGCCAGACTAGTGGAGGGGAGGAAGAGGTCCCTGGGCCAGGCTAGTGGAGGGTAGGAGGTCCCTGGGCCAGGCTAGTGGAGGGTAGGAGGTCCCTGGGTCAGGCTAGTGGAGGGGAGGAGGAGGTCCCTGGGCAAGGCTAGTGGAGGGGAGGAGGTCTCTGGGCCAGAGTAGTGGAGGGGAGGAGGTTGCTGGGCCAGAATAGTGGAAGGGAGGAGGAGGTCCCTGGGCCAGGCTAGCGGAGGGGAGGAGGTTGCTGGGCCAGAATAGTGGAGGGGAGGAGGAGGTCCCTGGGCCAGGCTAGTGGAGGGGAGGAGGTCCCTGGTCTAGGTTCGAGAAGGGTCTCCTCCCCTCACTAGACTGACCCAGGAACCTCCTCCCCTCCACTCCTACCCTCCAAGTCTGGCCCAGGGACCTCCCAGAGACCTCCTCCCCTCCACTAGTCTGGCCCAGGGATCTCCCAGGGACCTCCTCCCCTCCACTAGTCTGGCTCAGGGACCTCCCAGAGACCTCCTCCTCTCCACTAGTCTGGCTCAGGGACCTCCCAGGGACCTCCTCCCCTCCACTAGTCTGGCTCAGGGACCTCCCAGGGACCTCCTCCCCTCCACTAGTCTGGCCCAGGGACCTCCCAGGGACCTCCTCCCCTCCACTAGTCTGGCTCAGAAACCTCCCAGGGACCTCCTCCTCTCCACTAGTCTGGCCCAGGGACCTCCCAGGGACCTCCTCCTCTCCACCAGTCTGGCTCAGGGACCTCCCAGGGACCTCCTCCTCTCCACTAGTCTGGCCCAGGGACCTCCCAGGGACCTCCTCTCCACTAGTCTGGCCCAGTGTAGAGCAGCACCCTATTAGAATCTGTTATTGCTTTATAAAAGTTAAAATAGGCAATTATGGGCACCCTGTTGTTTCAGAGGCAGTTTATAAGCCCAAGGATACTATATCTGTTGCAGCCAGGGTCCAGACAGCCAGGGTCCAGACAGTCAGGGTCCAGACAGGGTCCAGACAGACAGGGTCCAGACAGTCAGGGTCCAGACAGTCAGGGTCCAAACAGTCAGGGTCCAAACAGTCAGGGTCCAGACAGTCAGGGTTCAGTCATCCTACAACATAAAGGCACAGGCACTCTTTCTCTCTATTTATCTCTCTCTCTCATTTTATCTATCTGTCTCCTTCTCCTTCTTCATCTCTCTCTCTCCCGCCATCTATTGAACACTGTGGACGGATACCCCTGATGTGAAATTGAAAGATGGATAGATGTTGTTGACATAGAAAGGTAGAGAGCCCGGTGATTAATGTGTGCTGTCATGGTATTGATGCTTCTATAGGAGTTTGAGAGGGAGGGAGGGAGGGAGGAAGGAAGGGAGGGAGGGAGGGAGGGAGGGATGGAGGGAGGGAGGGAGGGAGGGAGGGAGGGAGGGAGGGAGGGCGAGAGAGAGGGAGAGAAAGGGGAGATGTGTGAGGATGGGAGGGAGAGAGAGATAGAGAGAGGAGATGAGGGAGGGAGGGAGAGAGAAAGGAGATGAGGGAGGGAGGGAGAGAGAGATAGAGAGAGGAGATGTGGGAGGATGGGAGGGAGAGAGAGATGAGGGAGGGAGGGATAGGGAGAGGAGATGTGGGAGGGAGGGAGATCCAAAGAGAGAGGATATGTGGGAGGATGGGAGAGAGAGATGGGGAGGGAGGGAGAGAGAGAGAGAGAGAGAGAGGGAGGGAGAGGGAGGAGATGTGGGAGGGAGGGAGGGGATGTGGGAGGATGGGAGGGAGATCCAAAGAGAGAGAAAGAGGAGATGAGGGAGGAGATATGGGAGGGAGAGAGATAGAGAGAGGAGATGGGGGCGGGAGGGAGGGAGGGAGAGAGAGATAGAGAGAGGAGATGTGGGAGGGAGGGAGATCCAAAGTGAGAGAAAGAGGATATGTGAGGGTGGGAGAGGGAGGAGATGTGGGAGGATGGGAGGGGGAGAGATAGAGAGCGAGAGGAGATGTGGGAGGGAGGGAGGGAGGGAGGGAGGGAGGGAGGGAGGGAGGGAGGGAGGGAGAGATAGAGAGATAGAGAGAGGAGATTTGGGAGGGAGGGAGGGAGATACAGAGAGGAGATGTGGGAGGGAGATCCAAAGAGAGAGAAAGAGGAGATGTGAGGGTGGGAGAGGGAGGAGATGTGGGAGGATTGGAGGGAGAGAGATATGGAGAGAGGAGATGTGGGAGGGAGGGAGGGAGAGAGAGAGAGATAGAGAGAGAGAGGAGATGTGGGAGGATTGGAGTGAGAGAGAGATGGAGATGTGGGAGGGAGGGAGGGAGAGATAGAGAGAGAGAGGAGATGTGGGAGGGAGGGTGGGAGAGAGAGGAGATGTGGGAGGGAGGGAGAGAGGGAGGGAGGGAGAGAGAGATACAGAGAGGAGGGAGGGAGGGAGGGAGGGAGGGAGGGAGGGAGGGAGGGAGGGAGGGAGGGAGGGAGGGAGGGAGGGAGGGAGGGAGGGAGGGAGGGAAGGAGGGAGGGAGGGAGGGAGGAGGGAGGGGATGTGGGAGGGAGGGAGGGAGATCCAAAGAGAGAGAAAGAGGAGATGTGGGAGGAGATGTGGGAGGGATGGAGGGAGGGAGGGAGGGAGATCCAAAGAGACAGAAAGAGGAGATGTGGAGGAGATGTGGGAGGAGCGGTGGGAGGAGATGTGGGAGGAGATGTGGGAGGAGATGTGGGAGGATGGGACACTGTTCATATATGAACAAACTGTAGTATTCATACTGTATTTTCATTTGGTGTATGTTTGATTTGAAAAGGGAAATGGAGAAACATAATGACACATTGAATAAACAGTCATTGTGCATCACAGTGTGTATAACTCATTCTAAACCTGCTCTTTCTGTTGTGGAACTTGTGTGGAGGTTATTAGTGTGTGCTTGTGGGGTTCTTGGTACACTTGTTTGTTAAACCCAGCCACATCTGCAGAGCCAGATTCCCTGCCTCCTTTCTTTCCCTCTAAAGCCAGTTTCATCCCTGCTCTCTTCTCATCTTCCACTCTCCTTCCAGTTCCCAACATTGATTTTGCCTTCACTTTCGATCAGAGCTCTGTGGGAGCTGAGGAGATGGAAGAGAGGAGTGGAGCTGTGCTGCTGTCACGGTAACAAGGCTCCAGTAGGAATACACCCACAGTATTGGCCAGGTTGGATGCGATGTGCTAGTCTCTGTTAGTCTCTCCCAAATGACACCCTATTCCCTCCATAGTTCACTACTTTGGACCAAGGCCCTATGGGGAATAAGGTACCAATTGGGATGCTGACTCCATTCTGCCTGTCTTCGTCTGATCTCCAAGCAGTTGGCCCAAACCTATTACAGCTGGCAGGAGGACAGAGTGGAGGGGGAGATGAGGGGTGGAGGGTCTAGTGTGGAGTGGGAGGTCTAGTGTGGAGTGGGGAGGTCTAGTGTGGAGTAGGGAGGTCTAGTGTGGAGTGGGGAGGTCTAGTGTGGAGTGGGGGGGGTCTAGTGTGGAGTGGGGAGGTCTAGTGTGGAGTGGGGAGGTCTAATGTGGAGTAGGGGGTCTAGTGTGGAGTGGGGGGTCTAGTGTGGAGTGGGGGGTCTAGTGTGGAGTGGGGGGTCTAGTGTGGAGTGGGGGGTCTAGTGTGGAGTGGGGAGGTCTAGTGTGGAGTGGGAGGTCTAGTGTGGAGTGGGAAGATCTAGTGTGGAGTGGGGGGGTCTAGTGTGGAGTGGGGGGTCTAGTGTGGAGTGGGGGTTCTAGTGTGGAGTGGGGGGTCTAGTGTGGAGTGGTGTCTAGTGTGGAGTGGGGGGTCTAGTGTGGAGTGGGGAGGTCTAGTGTGGAGTGGGGGGTCTAGTGTGGGGTGGGGGTCTAGTGTGGAGTGGGGGGGGGTCTAGTGTGGAGTGGGGGGTCTAGTGTGGAGTGGGGGGTCTCGTGTGGAGTGGGGGGTCTAGTGTGGAGTGGTGTCTAGTGTGGAGTGGGGGGGTCTAGTGTGTGGTGGGAGTCGTGTGGAGTGGGAGTCTAGTGTGGAGTGGGGGGTCTAGTGTGGAGCGGGGGGTCTAGTGTGGAGTGGGGGGTCTAGTGTGGAGTGGGGGGTCTAGTGTGGAGTGGGGGGTTTAGTGTGTGGGGGGGTCTAGTGTGGAGTGGGGGGCTTAGTGTGTGGGGGGAGTCTAGTGTGGAGATGGGGTCTAGTGTGGAGTGGGGGGTCTAGTGTGGAGTGGGGAGGTCTAGTGTGGAGTGGGAGGTCTAGTGTGGAGTGGGGAGGTCTAGTGTGGAGTGGGGGGGTCTAGTGTGGAGTGGGGGGGTCTAGTGTGGAGTGGGGGGTCTAGTGTGGAGTGGTGCCTAGTGTGGAGTGGGGGGTCTAGTGTGGAGTGGGGAGGTCTAGTGTGGAGTGGGGGGGTCTAGTGTGGGGTGGGGGTCTAGTGTGGAGTGGGGGGTCTAGTGTGGAGTGGGGGGTCTCGTGTGGAGTGGGGGTCTAGTGTGGAGTGGTGTCTAGTGTGGAGTTGGGGGGTCTAGTGTGTGGTGGGAGTCGTGTGGAGTGGGAGTCTAGTGTGGAGTGGGGGGTCTAGTGTGGAGTGGGGGTTTAGTGTGTGGGGGGGGTCTAGTGTGGAGTGGGGGGCTTAGTGTGTGGGGGGAGTCTAGTGTGGAGTGGGGGTCTAGTGTGGAGCGGGGGCCTAGTGTGGAGTGCGGGTCTAGTGTGGAGTGGGGGGGTTTAGTGTGTGGGGGGGAGTCTAGTGTGGAGTGGGGGGTCTAGTGTAGAGTGGGGTCTAGTGTGGAGTGGGAGTCTAGTGTGGAGTGGGGGTCTGGTGTGGAGTGGGGGTCTAGTGTGGGTTGGGGGTCTAGCGTGGAGTGGGAGTCTAGTGTGGAGTGGGGGGTCTAGTGTGGAGTGGGGGTCTAGTGTGGAGTGGGGGTCTAGTGTGGAGATGGGGTCTAGTGTGGAGTGGGAGTCTAGTGTGGAGTGGGAGTCTAGTGTGGAGTGGGGGGGTCTAGTGTGGAGTGGGGGGTCTAGTGTGGAAGTGGGGTCTAGTGTGGAGTGGGGTCTAGTGTGTGGTGGGAGTCGTGTGGAGTGGGAGTCTAGTGTGGAGTGGGAGTCTAGTGTGAGTGGGGGGTCTAGTTTGCAGTGGGGGGTCTAGTGTGGAGTGGGGAGGTCTAGTGTGGAGTGGGGGGGTCTAGTGTGGAGTGGGGGGTCTCGTGTGGAGAGGGGGGTCTAGTGTGGAGTGGTGTCTAGTGTGGAGTGGGGTGGTCTAGTGTGTGGTGGGAGTCGTGTGGAGTGGGAGTCTAGTGTGGAGTGGGGGGTCTAGTGTGGAGCGGGGGTCTAGTGTGGAGTGGGGGGTCTAGTGTGGAGTGGGGGGTCTAGTGTGTAGTGGGGGGTTTAGTGTGTGGGGGGGTCTAGTGTGGAGTGGGGGGCTTAGTGTGTGGGGGGAGTCTAGTGTGGAGTGGGGGGTCTAGTGTGGAGCGGGGGGTCTAGTGTGGAGTGGGGGTCTGTTGTGGAGTGGGGGTCTAGTGTGGGTTGGGGGGTCTAGCGTGGAGTGGGAGTCTAGTGTGTAGTGGGGGTCTAGTGTGGAGTGGGGTCTAGTGTGGAGTGGGGGTCTAGTGTGGAGATGGGGTCTAGTGTGGAGTGGGAGTCTAGTGTGGAGTGGGAGTCTAGTGTGGAGTGGGGGGGTCTAGTGTGGAGTGGGGGGTCTAGTGTGGAGTGGGGTCTAGTGTGGAGTGGGGGTCTAGTGTGTGGTGGGAGTCGTGTGGAGTGGGAGTCTAGTGTGGAGTGGGAGTCTAGTGTGGAGTGGGGGGTCTAGTTTGCAGTGGGGGGTCTAGTGTGGAGTGGGGAGGTCTAGTGTGGAGTGGGGGGGTCTAGTGTGGAGTGGAGTGTCTCGTGTGGAGAGGGGGGTCTAGTGTGGAGTGGTGTCTAGTGTGGAGTGGGGGGGTCTAGTGTGTGGTGGGAGTCGTGTGGAGTGGGAGTCTAGTGTGGAGTGGGGGGTCTAGTGTGGAGCGGGGGTCTAGTGTGGAGTGGGGGGTCTAGTGTGGAGTGGGGGGTCTAGTGTGTAGTGGGGGGTTTAGTGTGTGGGGGGGGTCTAGTGTGGAGTGGGGGGCTTAGTGTGTGGGGGGAGTCTAGTGTGGAGTGGGGGTCTAGTGTGGAGCGGGGGGTCTAGTGTGGAGTGCGGGTCTAGTGTGGAGTGGGGGGTTTAGTGTGTGGGGGGTCTAGTGTGGAGTGGGGGGTCTAGTGTAGAGTGGGGGTCTAGTGTGAGTGGGAGTCTAGTGTGGAGTGGGGGTCTGGTGTGGAGTGGGGGTCTAGTGTGGGTTGGGGGGTCTAGCGTGGAGTGGGAGTCTAGTGTGGAGTGGGGGTCTAGTGTGGAGTGGGGGTCTAGTGTGGAGTGGGGGTCTAGTGTGGAGATGGGGTCTAGTGTGGAGTGGGGGGTCTAGTGTGGAGCGGGGGTCTAGTGTGGAGTGGGGGGTCTAGTGTGGAGAGGGGGTCTAGTGTGGAGTGGGGAGGTCTAGTGTGGAGTGGGGGGTCTAGTGTGGAGTGGGGGGTCTCGTGTGGGAGGGGGGTCTAGTGTGGAGTGGTGTCTAGTGTGGAGTGGGGTGGTCTAGTGTGTGGTGGGAGTCGTGTGGAGTGGGAGTCTAGTGTGGAGTGGGGGGTCTAGTGTGGAGCGGGGGTCTAGTGTGGAGTGGGGGGTCTAGTGTGGAGTGGGGGGTCTAGTGTGTAGTGGGGGGTTTAGTGTGTGGGGGGGTCTAGTGTGGAGTGGGGGGCTTAGTGTGTGGGAGGAGTCTAGTGTGGAGTGGGGGTCTAGTGTGGAGCGGGGGGTCTAGTGTGGAGTGGGGGTCTGTTGTGGAGTGGGGGTCTAGTGTGGGTTGGGGGGTCTAGCGTGGAGTGGGAGTCTATGCGGAGTGGGGGTCTAGTGTGGAGTGGGGGTCTAGTGTGGAGTGGGGGTCTAGTGTGGAGATGGGGTCTAGTGTGGAGTGGAGTCTAGTGTGGAGTGGGAGTCTAGTGTGGAGTGGGGGGTCTAGTGTGGAGTGGGGGGTCTAGTGTGGAGTGGGGTCTAGTGTGGAGTGGGGGTCTAGTGTGTGGTGGGAGTCGTGTGGAGTGGGAGTCTAGTGTGGAGTGGGAGTCTAGTGTGGAGTGGGGGGTCTAGTTTGCAGTGGGGGGTCTAGTGTGGAGTGGGGAGGTCTAGTGTGGAGTGGGGGGGTCTAGTGTGGAGTGGGGTGTCTCGTGTGGAGAGGGGGTCTAGTGTGGAGTGGTGTCTAGTGTGGAGTGGGGGGGTCTAGTGTGTGGTGGGAGTCGTGTGGAGTGGGAGTCTAGTGTGGAGTGGGGGGTCTAGTGTGGAGCGGGGGTCTAGTGTGGAGTGGGGGGTCTAGTGTGGAGTGGGGGGTCTAGTGTGTAGTGGGGGGTTTAGTGTGTGGGGGGGGTCTAGTGTGGAGTGGGGGGCTTAGTGTGTGGGGGAGTCTAGTGTGGAGTGGGGGTCTAGTGTGGAGCGGGGGGTCTAGTGTGGAGTGCGGGTCTAGTGTGGAGGTGGGGGTTTAGTGTGTGGGGGGTCTAGTGGGAGTGGGGGGTCTAGTGTAGAGTGGGGGTCTAGTGTGGAGTGGAGTCTAGTGTGGAGTGGGGGTCTGGTGTGGAGTGGGGGTCTAGTGTGGGTTGGGGGTCTAGCGTGGAGTGTGAGTCTAGTGTGGAGTGGGGGTCTAGTGTGGAGTGGGGGGGTCTAGTGTGGAGCGGGGGTCTAGTGTGGAGTGGGGGTCTAGTGTGGAGAGGGAGTCTAGTGTGGAGAGGGAGTCTAGTGTGGAGTGGGGGTCTAGTGTGGAGTGGGGGGTCTAGTGTGGAGTGGGGTCTAGTGTGGAGTGGGGGTCTAGTGTGTGGTGGGAGTCGTGTGGAGTTGGGGTCTAGTGTGGAGTGGGAGTCTAGTGTGGAGTGGGGGTCTAGTGTGGAGTGGGGGGTTTAGTGTGTGGGGGGGGGTCTAGTGTGAAGTGGGGGGTTTAGTCTATTGGTAAATAGCCCACCCTTTTCACCTACCTCATCCCGTACTGTTTTTATTTATTTACTTTTCTGCTCTTCTGCACACCAATATCTCTACCTGTACATGGACCATCTGATCTTTTATCACTCCAGTGTTAATCTGCAAATTGTAATTATTTGCCTACCTCCTCATGCCTTTTGCACACTTTGTATATAGACCCCCCTTCGTTTTCTACTGTGTTATTGACTTGTTAATTGTTTTACTCCATGTGTAACTCTTTGTTGTATGCTCACACTGCTATGCTTTATCTTGGCCAGGTCGCAGTTGCAAATGAGAACTTGTTCTCAACTAGCCTACCTGGTTAAATAAAGGTGAAATAAAAAAAATAAAATAATAAAAGTGTGTGGAGGGAGTCTAGTGTGGAGTGGGGGGTCTAGAGTGGAGTGGGGGGTCTAGTGTGGAGTGGGGGGTCTAGTTTGGAGTGGGGGGTCTAGTGTGGAGTGGGGTCTAGTGTGTGGTGGGAGTCGTGTGGAGTGGGGGTCTAGTGTGGAGTGGGGGTCTAGTTTGGAGTGGGGGTCTAGTGTGGAGTGGGGGGTCTAGTGTGGAGTGGAAGTCTAGTGTGGAGTGGGGGGTCTAGTTTGGAGTGGGGGGGTCTAGTGTGGAGTGGGTCTAGTGTGGAGTGGAAGTCTAGTGTGGAGTGGGGGGTTAGTGTGTGGGGGGAGTCTAGTGTGGAGTGGGGGGGTCTAGTGTGGAGTTGGAGTCTAGTGTGGAGTGGGGACTAGTGTGGAGTGAGGGTCTAGTGTGGGTTGGGGGGGGTCTAGCATGGAGTGGGAGTCGTGTGTGGAGTGGGGTTTGGGGGGGGGGTCTAGTGTGGAGTGGGGGTCTAGTGTGGAGTGGGGGGTCTAGTGTGGAGTGGGGGGTCTAGTGTGGAGATGGGGTTCTAGTGTGGAGTGGGGTGTGAGTGGGGGGGTCTAGTGTGGAGTGGGGTCTAGTGTGGAGTGGGGGGTCTAGTGTGGAGTGGGGTCTAGTGTGGAGTGGGGGGTCTAGTGTGGAGTGGGGGTCTAGTGTGGAGTGGGGGTTTAATGTGGAGTGGGGGTCTAGTGTGGAGTGGGGGTCTCGTGTGGAGTGGGGGTCTAGTGTGGAGTGGTGTCTAGTAATGGAGTGGGGGGGTCTAGTGTGTGGTGGGAGTCGTGTGGAGTGGGAGTCTAGTGTGGAGTGGGGGGTCTAGTGTGGAGCTGGGGTCTAGTGTGGAGTGGGGGGGGTCTAGTGTGGAGGGGGGGTCTAGTGTGGAGTGGGGGGAGTTAGGGTGTGTGGGGGGGGGGTCTAGTGTGGAGTGGGGGGCTTAGTGTGTGGGGGGAGTCTAGTGTGGAGATGGGGTCTAGGTGTGGAGTGGGGGGTCTAGTGTGGAGTGGGGAGGTCTAGTGTGGAGTGAGAGGTCTAGTGGAGTGGGGAGTCTAGTGTGGAGTGGGGGGTCTAGTGTGGAGTGGGGGGTCTAGTGTGGAGTGGGGGGTCTAGTGTGGAGTGGGGGGTCTAGTGTGGAGTGGTGCCTAGTGTGGAGTGGGGGTCTAGTGTGGAGTGGGGAGGTCTAGTGTGGAGTGGGGGGGTCTAGTGTGGGGTGGGGGTCTAGTGTGGAGTGGGGGGTCTAGTGTGGAGTGGGGGGTCTAGTGTGGAGTGGGGGGTCTCGTGTGGAGTGGGGGTCTAGTGTGGAGTGGTGTCTAGTGTGGAGTGGGGGGGTCTAGTGTGTGGTGGGAGTCGTGTGGAGTGGGAGTCTAGTGTGGAGTGGGGGGGTCTAGTGTGGAGCGGGGGTCTAGTGTGGAGTGGGGGGTTCTAGTGTGGAGTGGGGGGTCTAGTGTGGAGTGGGGGGTTTAGTGTGTGGGAGGGGTCTAGTGTGGAGTGGGGGGCTTAGTGGTGTGGGGGGAGTCTAGTGTGGAGTGGGGGTCTAGTGTGGAGCGGGGGGTTTAGTGTGTGGGGGGAGTCTAGTGTGGAGTGGGGGGGTCTAGTGTAGAGTGGGGGTCTAGTGTGGAGTGGGAGTCTAGTGTGGAGTGGGGGTCTGGTGTGGAGTGGGGGTCTAGTGTGGGTTGGGGGTCTAGCGTGGAGTGGGAGTCTAATGTGGAGTGGGGGTCTAGTGTGGAGTGGGGGTCTAGTGTGGAGTGGGGGTCTAGTGTGGAGATGGGGTCTAGTGTGGAGTGGGAGTCTAGTGTGGAGTGGGAGTCTAGTGTGGAGTGGGGGGGTCTAGTGTGGAGTGGGGGGTCTAGTGTGGAGTGGGGTCTAGTGTGGAGTGGGGGTCTAGTGTGTGGTGGGAGTCGTGTGGAGTGGGAGTCTAGTGTGGAGTGGGAGTCTAGTGTGGAGTGGGGGGTCTAGTTTGCAGTGGGGGGTCTAGTGTGGAGTGGGGGGTCTAGTGTGGAGTGGGGGGTCTAGTGTGGAGATGGGGGTCTAGTGTGGAGTGGGGGGTCTAGTGTGGAGAGGGAGTCTAGTGTGGAGAGGGAGTCTAGTGTGGAGTGGGGGTCTAGTGTGGAGTGGGGGGTCTAGTGTGGAGTGGGGTCTAGTGTGGAGATGGGTCTAGTGTGTGGTGGGAGTCGTGTGGAGTTGGGGTCTAGTGTGGAGTTGGGGTCTAGTGTGGAGTGGGGGGTCTAGTTTGCAGTGGGGGTCTAGTGTGGAGTTGGGGGTCTAGTGTGTGGTGGGAGTCGTGTGGAGTGGGGGGTCTAGTGTGGAGCGGGGGTCTAGTGTGGAGTGGGAGTCTAGTGTGGAGTGGGGGGGTCTAGTGTGGAGTGGGAGTCTAGTGTGGAGTGGGGAGGTCTAGTGTGGAGTGGGAGTCTAGTGTGGAGTGGGGGTCTAGTGTGGAGGTGGGGGGTCTAGTGTGGAGTGGGGGGTCTAGTGTGGAGTGGGGGGTCTAGTGTGGAGATGGGGTCTAGTGTGGAGTGGGGGGTCTAGTGTGGAGTGGGGGTCTAGTGTGGTGTGGGGGTTTAATGTGGAGTGGGGGGTCTAGTGTGGAGTGGGGGGTCTCGTGTGGAGTGGGGGGTCTAGTGTGGAGTGGTTTCTAGTAATGGAGTGGGGGGGTCTAGTGTGTGGTGGGAGTCGTGTGGAGTGGGAGTCTAGTGTGGAGTGGGGGGTCTAGTGTGAGCGGGGGTCTCAGTGTGGAGTGGGGGGTCTAGTGTGGAGTGGGGGGTCTAGTGTGGAGTGGGGGGTTTAGTGTGTGGGGGTTCTAGTGTGGGAGTGGGGGGTCTAGTGTGGAGTGGTGCCCCTAGTGTGGAGTGGGGGTTCTAGTGTGGAGTGGGAGGTCTAGTGTGGAGTGGGGGGGTCTAGTGTGGGGTGGGGGTCTAGTGTGGAGTGGGGGGGTCTAGTGTGGAGTGGGGGGTCTAGTGTGGAGTGGGGGGTCTCGTGTGGAGTGGGGGGTCTAGTGTGGAGTGGTGTCTAGTGTGGAGTGGGGGGTCTAGTGTGTGGTGGGAGTCGTGTGGAGTGGGAGTCTAGTGTGGAGTGGGGGTCTAGTGTGGACGGGGGTCTAGTGTGGAGTGGGGGTCTAGTGTGGAGTGGGGGGTCTAGTGTGGAGTGGGGGGTTTAGTGTGTGGGGGGGGTCTAGTGTGGAGTGGGGGGCTTAGTGTGTGGGGGGAGTCTAGTGTGGAGTGGGGGTCTCTAGTGTGGAGCGGGGGGTCTAGTGTGGAGTGCGGGTCTAGTGTGGAGTGGGGGGTTTAGTGTGTGGGGTGAGTCTAGTGTGGAGTGGGGGGTTCTATGTAGAGTGGGGTCTAGTGTGGAGTGGGAGTCTAGTGTGGAGTGGGGTCTGGTGTGAGTGGGGGTCTAGTGTGGGTTGGGGGGTTCTAGCGTGGAGTGGGAGTCTCATGTGGAGTGGGGGTCTAGTGTGGAGTGGGGTCTAGTGTGGAGTGGGGGTCTAGTGTGGAGATGGGGTCTAGTGTGGAGTGGGAGTCTAGTGTGGAGTGGGAGTCTAGTGTGGAGTGGGGGGGTCTAGTGTGGAGTGGGGGGTCTAGTGTGGAGTGGGGTCTAGTGTGGAGTGGGGGTCTAGTGTGTGGTGGAGTCGTGTGGAGTGGGAGTCTAGTGTGGAGTGGGAGTCTAGTGTGGAGTGGGGGGTCTAGTTTGCAGTGGGGGGTCTAGTGTGGAGTGGGGGGTCTAGTGTTGGAGTGGGGGGTCTAGTGTGGAGCGGGGGTCTAGTGTGAGTGGGGGGTCTAGTGTGGAGAGGGAGTCTAGTGTGGAGAAGGAGAGTCTAGTGTGAGTGGGGGTCTAGTGTGGAGTGAGAGGTCTAGTGTGGAGTGGGTCTAGTGTGGAGATGGGGTCTGAGTGTTGTGTGGGAGTCGTGTGGAGTTGGGGTCTAGTGTGGAGTTTGGGGTCTAGTGGGAGTGGGGGGTCTAGTTTGCAGTGGGGGGTCTAGTGTGGATTTGGGGGTCTAGTGTGTATTGGGAGTCGTGTGGAGTGGGGGGGTCTAGTGTGAGCGGGGGTCTAGTGTGGAGTGGGAGTCTAGTGTGGAGTGGGGGGTCTAGTGTGGAGTGGGAGTCTAGTGTGGAGTGGGGAGGTCTAGTGTGGAGTGGGAGTCTAGTGTGGAGTGGGGGTCTAGTTTTGAGTGGGGGGGTCTAGTGTGGAGTGGGGGTCTAGTGTGGAGTGGAAGTCTAGTGTGGAGTGGGGGTTTAGTGTGTGGGGGGAGTCTAGTGTGGAGTGGGGGGTCTAGTGTGGAGTTGGAGTCTAGTGTGGAGCGGGGGGTCTAGTGTGGAGTGGGGGGGTCTAGTGTGGAGTGGGGGGGTCTAGTGTGGAGTGGGGGGTTTGGTTTAGTGTGGGGGGGGGTCTAGTGTGGAGTGGGGGGCTTAGTGTGTGGGGGGAGTCTAGTGTGGAGTGGGGTTTCTAGTGTGGAGCGGGGGGTTTAGTGTGTGGGGGAGTCTAGTGTGGAGTGGGGGGTCTAGTGTAGAGTGGGGGTCTAGTGTGGAGTGGGAGTCTAGTGTGGAGTGGGGGTCTGGTGTGGAGTGGGGGTCTAGTGTGGGTTGGGGTCTAGCGTGGAGTGGGAGTCTAATGTGGAGTGGGGGTCTAGTGTGGAGTGGGTGTCTAGTGTGGAGTGGGGGTCTAGTGTGGAGATGGGGTTCTAGTGTGGAGTGGGAGTCTAGTGTGGAGTGGGAGTCTAGGTGGAGTGGGGGGGGTCTTAGTGTGGAGTGGGGGGTCTAGTGTGGAGTGGGGTCTAGTGTGGAGTGGGGGTCTAGTGTGTGGTGGGAGTCGTGTGGAGGTGGGAGTCTAGTGTGGAGTGGGAGTCTAGTGTGGAGTGGGGGGTCTAGTTGCAGTGGGGGGGTCTAGTGTGGAGTGGGGGTCTAGTGTGGAGTGGGGGGTCTAGTGTGGAGATGGGTCTAGTGTGGAGTGGGGGGTCTAGTGTGGAGAGGGAGTCTAGTTGTGGAGAGGGTCTAGTGTGGAGTGGGGGTCTAGTGTGGAGTGGGGGGGTCTAGTGTGGAGTGGGGTCTAGTGTGGAGATGGGGTCTAGTGTGTGGTGGGAGTCGTGTGGAGTTGGGGTCTAGTGTGGAGTTGGGGTCTAGTGTGGAGTGGGGGGTCTAGTTTTGCAGTGGGGGGTCTAGTGTGGAGTTGGGGGTCTAGTGTGTGGTGGGAGTCGTGTGGAGTGGGGGTCTAGTGTGGAGCGGGGGTCTAGTGTGGAGTGGGAGTTCTAGTGTGGAGTGGGGGGTCTAGTGTGGAGTGGGAGTCGTGTGGAGTGGGGAGGTTCTAGTGTGGAGTGGGAGTCTAGTGTGGAGTGGGGGGTCTAGTGTGGAGTGGGGGGTTCTAGTGTGGAGTGGGGGGTCTAGTGTGGAGTGGGGGGTCTAGTGTGGAGATGGGGTCTAGTGTGGAGTGGGGGGTCTAGTGTGGAGTGGGGGTCTAGTTGTGGATGTGGGGGTTTAATGTGGAGTGGGGGGTCTAGTGTGGAGTGGGGGGTCTCGTGTGGAGTGGGGGGGTTCTAGTGTGGAGTGGTGTCTAGTAATGGAGTGGGGGGGTCTAGGTGTGTGTGGTGAGTCGTGTGGAGTGGAGTCTAGTGTGGATGGGGGGGTCTAGTGTGGGCGGGGGGTCTAGTGTGGAGTGGGGGTCTAGTGTGGAGTGGGGGGTTCTAGTGTGGAGTGGGGGGTTTAGTGTGTGGGGGGGGGGTCTAGTGTGGAGTGGGGGGTCTAGTGTGGAGTGGTGCCTAGTGTGGAGTGGGGGGGTCTAGTGTGGAGTGGAGGTCTAGTGTGGGAGTGGGGGGGGTCTAGTGTGGGGTGGGGGTCTAGTGTGGAGTGGGGGGGTCTAGTGTGGAGTGGGGGGTCTAGTGTGGAGTGGGGGGTCTCGTGTGGAGATGGGGGGTCTAGTGTGGAGTGGTGTCTAGTGTGGAGTGGGGGGGTCTAGTGTGTGGTGGGAGTCGTGTGGAGTGGGAGTCTAGTGTGGAGTGGGGGGTCTAGTGTGGAGAGGGAGTCTAGTGTGGAGAGGGAGTCTAGTGTGGAGTGGGGGTCTAGTGTGGAGTGGGGGGGTCTAGTGTGGAGTGGGGTCTAGTGTGGAGATGGGGTCTAGTGTGTGGTGGGAGTCGTGTGGAGTTGGGGTCTAGTGTGGAGTTGGGGTCTAGTGTGGAGTGGGGGTCTAGTTTGCAGTGGGGGGTCTAGTGTGGAGTTGGGGGTCTAGTGTGTGGTGGGAAGTCGTGTGGAGTGGGGGGTTCTAGTGTGGAGCGGGGGTCTAGTGTGGAGTGGGAGTCTAGTGTGGAGTGGGGGGTCTAGTGTGGAGTGGGAGTCTAGTGTGGAGTGGGGAGGTCTAGTGTGGGAGTGGAGGTCTAGTGTGGAGTGGGGGTTCTAGTGTGGATTGGGGGGGGTCTAGTGTGGAGTGGGGGGTCTAGTGTGGAGTGGGGGGGGTCTAGTGTGGAGATGGGGTCTAGTTGTGGAGTGGGGGGTCTAGTGTGGAAGTGGGGGTCTAGTGTGGTGTGGGGGTTTAATGTGGAGTGGGGGGTCTAGTGTGGAGTGGGGGTCGTCGTGTGGAGTGGGGGGGTCTAGTGTGGAGTGGTGTCTAGTAATGGAGTGGGGGGGTCTAGTGTGTGGTGGGAGTCGTGTGGAGTGGGAGTCTAGTGTGGAGTGGGGGGTCTAGTGTGGAGCGGGGGGGGTCTAGTGTGGAGTGGGGGGTCTAGTGTGGAGTGGGGGGTCTAGTGTGGAGTGGGGGGTTTAGTGTGTGGGGGGGGGTCTAGTGTGGAGTGGGGGGTCTAGTGTGGAGTGGTGCCTAGTGTGGAGTGGGGGGTCTAGTGTGGAGTGGGGAGGTCTAGTGTGGAGTGGGGGGGTCTAGTGTGGGGTGGGGGTCTAGTGTGGAGTGGGGGGGTCTAGTGTGGAGTGGGGGTCTAGGTGGAGTGGGGGGGTCTCGTGTGGAGTGGGGGGGTCTAGTGTGGAGTGGTGTCTAGTGTGGAGTGGGGGGGTCTAGTGTGTGGTGGGAGTCGTGTGGAGTGGGAGTCTAGTGTGGAGTGGGGGTCTAGTGTGGAGCGGGGGTCTAGTGTGGAGTGGGGGGTCTAGTGTGGAGTGGGGGGTCTAGTGTGGAGTGGGGGGTTTAGTGTGTGGGGGGGGGGTCTAGTGTGGAGTGGGGGGCTTTAGTGTGTGGGGGGAGTCTAGTGTGGAGTGGGGGTCTAGTGTGGAGCGGGGGGTTCTAGTGTGGAGTGCGGGTCTAGTGTGGAGTGGGGGGTTTAGTGTGTGGGGTGAGTCTAGTGTGGAGTGGGGGGTCTAGTGTAGAGTGGGGGTCTAGTGTGGAGTGGGAGTCTAGTGTGGAGTGGGGGTCTGGTGTGGAGTGGGGGTCTAGTGTGGGTTGGGGGTCTAGCGTGGAGTGGGAGTCTAATGTGGAGTGGGGGTCTAGTGTGGAGTGGGGGTCTAGTGTGGAGTGGGGGTCTAGTGTGGAGATGGGGTCTAGTGTGGAGTGGGAGTCTAGTGTGGAGTGGGAGTCTAGTGTGGAGTGGGGGGTCTAGTGTGGAGTGGGGGGTCTAGTGTGGAGTGGGGTCTAGTGTGGAGTGGGGGTCTAGTGTGTTGTGGGAGTCGTGTGGAGTGGGAGTCTAGTGTGGAGTGGGAGTCTAGTGTGGAGTGGGGGGTCTAGTTTGCAGTGGGGGGTCTAGTGTGGAGTGGGGGGGTCTAGTGTGGAGTGGGGGGTCTAGTGTGGAGCGGGGGTCTAGTGTGGAGTGGGGGGTCTAGTGTGGAGAGGGAGTCTAGTGTGGAGAGGGGAGTCCTAGTGTGGGAGTGGGGGTCTAGTGTGGAGTGAGAGGTCTAGTGTGGGAGTGGGGTCTAGTGTTGGAGATTGGGGTCTAGTGGGTGGTGGAGTCGTGTGGAGTTGGGGTCTAGTGTGGAGTTGGGGTTCTAGTGTGGAGTGGGGGTCTATTTGCAGTGGGGGGTCTAGTGTGGATTTTGGGGGTCTAGTGTGTGGTGGGAGTCGTGTGGAGTGGGGGGTCTAGTGGGAGCGGGGGTCTAGTGTGGAGTGGGAGTCTAGGTGTGGAGTAGGGGGGGTCTAGTGTGGAGTGGGAGTCTAGTGTGGAGTGGGAGGTCTAGTGTGGAGTGGGAGTTCTAGTGTGGAGTGGGTTCTAGTGTGGAGTGGGGGGTTTAGTGTGTGGGGGGGGTCTAGTGTGAAGTGGGGGTTTTAGTGTGTGGGGGGAGTCTAGTGTGGATGTGGGGTCTAGTGTGGAGTGGGGGGTCTAGTGTGGAGTGGGGGTCTAGTTTGGAGTGGGGGTCTAGTGTGGAGTGGGGGTCTAGTGTGTGGTGGGAGTCGGTGGAGTGGGCGTCTAGTGTGGAGTGGAGTCTAGTGTGGAGTGGGGGTCTAGTTTGGAGTGGGGGTCTAGTGTGGAGTGGGGGTCTAGTGTGGAGTGGAAGTCTAGTGTGGAGTGGGGGGGTTTTAGTTGTGGGGGGAGGTCTAGTGTGGAGTGGGGGGGGTCTAGTGTGGAGTGGGGGTCTAGTGTGAGTTGGAGTCTAGTGTGGAGTGGGGGACTAGTGTGGAGTGGGGGAATAGTGTGGAGTGGGGGGTCTTAGTGTGGAGTTGGGGGGACTAGTGTGGAGTGGGGGTCTAGTGTGGGTTGGGGGGGGGGTCTAGCATGGAGTGGGAGTCTAGTGTGGAGTGGGGGTCTAGTGTGGAGTGGGGGTTCTAGTGTGGAGTGGGGGGTTCTAGTGTGGAGGTGGGGGGGTCTAGTGTGGAGTGGGTCTAGTGTGGATTGGGGGGTCTAGTGTGGAGTGGGGGGTCTAGTGTGGAGTGGGGGGTCTAGTGTGGAGTGGGGGGGTCTAGTGTGGGAGATGGGGTCTAGTGTGGAGTGGGGGGTCTAGTGTGGAGTGGGGGTCTAGTGTGGTGTGGGGGTTTAATGTGGAGTGGGGTGGTCTAGTGTGGAATGGGGGTCTAGTGTGTGGTGGGGGTCTAGTGGTGGAGTGGGGGTCTAGGTTGGAGTGGGGATCTAGTGTGGAGTGGGGGGTCTAGTGTGGAGTGGGGGTCTAGTGTGTGGTGGGTGTCTAGTGTGGAGTGGGGGTCTAGTGTGGTGGGGTCTAGTGTGGATTTGACTTGTGTCTGAGACAAGTTAGTGTCCATTGACTGTAGTGCTGCCTGTGTTAAAGATATAGTGTCACTCACTGCTGTCCTGTAGCCATCTCTAGACTATAGTTAGAGGTTTGGCTTCACTCTCACATCAGTGTCCTCTCCACCTTCTTTTACCACCTCCACCTCCTCTTCCTCCTTTTTCTTCTCCTCTTCCTCCTTCTCTTCTTCTTCCTCATTTCCCTCCACCTCCCCTTCCTCCTCCTCCTCCTCCTCCTCCACCTCCTCTTCCTCTCTTTCCTACTCCTCTTCCTCCTTCTCTTCTTCTTCCTCATTTCCCTCCATCTCCCCTTCCTCCTCCTCCTCCACCTCCTCTTCCTCCGTTTCCTACTCCTCTTCCTCCTCCTCTTCTTCTTCCTCATTCCCTCCACCTCCCCTTCCTCCTCTTCCTCCTCCACCTCCCTTCCTCCTCTTCCTCCTTCTCTTCTTCTCCCTCATTTTCCTCCTCCACTTGCTGTCTCTAATTAGCTGTTACCCGGGAAGATTCTAATGTGACATGTTTATTGCCTTAACTAACAGCTCATTAGCTTAGCTGATGTTTTGTCAATATGAATTCATTCATTAAGGCCAAGGCAACGCTTAAACAAAGATGTCTGCTCTGAGAAATTGACTCAGCCTATCTGGGCTGGACACTGGATGGGCCGACCGGACTAGTTCCCGGGGGGGACGTTACCATGTTGTGGGTAATTAAGAGACCCACCCCCCCCCTCTTCTCTTTCAGCTGGAAACATTGTGTGTGTGTGTGTGTGCGTGTGTGTGTGTTTGTGTGTGTGTGTGTGTGCGGTTGTTCTCTGGGTCCATGGAAGTGGATGGATGAGGTCTGGACATCACTAATACTGTGGTGTGAGTCAAGTGTCGCCTCACTAGCCTGTAGTTTAAGCGTTCGGACATGCTCTGTGTTGACAGTGGCCGTGCGCGTGTGTATGTGTGTGTGTGTGTGTGCGTGTGAAGCTGATACATTATAATTGCTGTGAACTCCAGAGCTTGCAGAATCAATGCCACCATCACTACCTTCATGACCCGTTTCTATTTCTTACAACACACACACACACAAACACACACACACACAAACACACACAACCCTTTCCTTCTTCAAGTGGTAAGACCAAAGAAAGCCCATTGCATGTATCGCGTTACAGTGCCTTGCGAAAGTATTCGGCCCCCTTTATGCTTCAAACATAAAGATATAAAACTGTATTTTTTTGTGAAGAATCAACAACAAGTGGGACACAATCATGAAGTGGAACGACATTTATTGGATATTTCAAACTTTTTTAACAAATCAAATACTGAAAAATTGGGCTTGCAAAATTATTCAGCCCCCTTAATACTTTGTAGCGCCACCTTTTGCTGCGATTACAGCTGTAAGTCGCTTGGGGTATGTCTCTATCAGTTTTGCACATCGAGAGACTGAAATGTTTTCCCATTCCTCCTTGCAAAACAGCTCGAGCTCAGTGAGGTTGGATGGAGAGCATTTGTGAACAGCAGTTTTCAGTTCTTTCCACAGATTCTCGATTGGATTCAGGTCTGGACTTTGACCATTCTAACACCTGGATATGTTTATTTTTGAACCATTCCATTGTAGATTTTGCTTTATGTTTTGGATCATTGTCTTGTTGGAAGACAAATCTCCGTCCCAGTCTCAGGTCTTTTGCAGACTCCATCAGGTTTTCTTCCAGAATGGGCCTGTATTTGGCTCCATCCATCTTCCCATCAATTTTAACCATCTTCCCTGTCCCTGCTGAAGAAAGCAGGCCCAAACCATGATGCTGCCACCACCATGTTTGACAGTGGGGATGGTGTGTTCAGGGTGATGAGCTGTGTTGCTTTTACGCCAAACATAACGTTTTGCATTGTTGCCAAAAAGTTCATTTTTGGTTTCATCTGACCAGAGCAACTTCTTCCACATGTTTGGTGTGTCTCCCAGGTGGCTTGTGGCAAACTTTAAACAACACTTTTTATGGATATCTTTAAGAAATGGCTTTCTTCTTGCCACTCTTCCATAACGGCCAGATTTGTGCAATATACGACTGATTGTTGTCCTATGGACAGAGTCTCCCAACTCAGCTGTAGATCTCTGCAGTTCATCCAGAGTGATCATGGGCCTCTTGGCTGCATCTCTGATCAGTCTTCTCCTTGTATGAGCTGAAGGTTTAGAGGGACGGCCAGGTCTTGGTAGATTTGCAGTGGTCTGATACTCTTTCCATTTCAATATTATCGCTTGCACAGTGCTCCTTGGGATGTTTAAAGCTTGGGAAATATTTTTGTATCCAAATCCGGCTTTAAACTTCTTCACAACAGTATCTCGGACTTGCCTGGTGTGTTCCTTGTTCTTCATGATGCTCTCTGCGCTTTTAACGGACCTCTGAGACTATCACAGTGCAGGTGCATTTATACGGAGACTTGATTACACACAGGTGGATTGTATTTATCATCATTAGTCATTTAGGTCAACATTGGATCATTCAGAGATCCTCACTGAACTTCTGGAGAGAGTTTGCTGCACTGAAAGTAAAGGGGCTGAATAATTTTGCACGTCCAATTTTTCAGTTTTTGATTTGTTAAAAAGTTTGAAATATCCAATAAATGTCGTTCCACTTCATGATTGTGTCCCACTTGTTGTTGATTCTTCACAAAAAAATACAGTTTTATATCTTTATGTTTTGAAGCCTGAAATGTGGCAAAAGGTTGCAAAGTTCAAGGGGGCCGAATACTTTCGCAAGGCACTGTATGTTATTAATGAAATATATTAGAATTAAGGCAATGCAAAGCCTTACTGCAATAATGTTTCACCTGATGAATATTATAGGAGTGTTTTGGATGAGAACATGATATTTCAGTCATTCGGTCAGACATTTAGTCAGTCATTCATTCAGCCATTTAGTCAGTCATTCATTCAGCCATTTAGTCAGTCATTCGGTCCGACATTTAGTCAGTCATTCATTCAGCCATTTAGTCAGTCATTCATGCATTCAGTCATTGAGCCATTCAGCATCAGTCAGTCACTCATTCAGCCATTGTCATTCAGTCAGTCAGTCATTTTCAGTCATTCAGTTAGTCGGTCAGTCGGTCATTCAGTCAGTCACTCAGTCAGCCGTTCAGTCAATCGTTCGGGTCGGTCGTTCGGTCAGTCGGTCAGCTGTTCAGTCAGTCGTTCGGTCAGTCGTTCAGTCGTTCAGTCAGTCGTTCAGTCGTTCAGTCAATCGTTCAGGTCAGTCAGCTGTTCAGTCAGTCAGCCGTTCAGTCGTTCAGTCAGTCAGCCGTTCAGTCGTTCGTTCAGTCAGACGTTCAGTCGTTCAGTCAGTCAGCCGTTCAGTCAGTCAGCCGTTCAGTCATTCAGTCAGTCAGCCGTTCAGTCGTTCATTCATTCATTCATTTATTCATTCATTCATTCATTAATGTAATATTTTAGTCGTACGTGACGACAGAGACCTACATATGTAGCAGCACTGTTTATTTCATCTGATAACACATATCATAGCCAATCACATTCTGGCAAGACAAAACAGTCGTCCAGGAAGAAAGACCAGTATTTTATTAAATGAACTATGCCCTTCAGCCTTCATCAGTATGTAAGCCCAGTACCCACCTACTGCTACTCTCAATATAACTTTATTGGGGAGAGAAGAAAAGGATTCCTCCCTCTCTCCCTGACCTTCTGTCAATCACAAGGTAACTAATTAAGTCTAACCACTTTATGTTGTTGAAGGAGGAGTGTCTGGTTCCAGAGGGGTGCCTTTTTAAAATGGTGGCAGGAAGAACACTGAGAGGAAGGGAGGAGGGAGAGAGGAGTGAGGGGGGAGAGGGAGGGAGGGGGGGGGAGAGGAGGGAGGGAGGGGGGGAGAGGAGGGAGAGGGGAGAGGAGGGAGGGAGGGAGGGAGAGAGGAGGGAGAGGGAGAGGGGAGAGGAGGGAGGGAGGGAGAGAGGAGGGAGGGGGAGAGGAGGGAGAGGAGGGAGGGAGGGAGAGAGGAGGGAGGGGGGGAGGAGGAAGGGAGGGAGGGAGGGAGGGGGGAGAGGAGGGAGGGGGGGAGGGGGGAGAGGAGGGAGGGAGAGAGGGAGGGAGGGGGGGGAGGAGGGAGTGAGGGAGGGGGAGAGGAGGGAGGGGGGGGAGAGGAGGGAGGGAGGGGGAGGGAGGGAGGGAGGGGGGAGAGGAGGGAGGGAGGGAGAGAGAGAGGAGGGAGGGGGGAGGAGGGGGGGGGGGGGTCTTGCCAGAATGTGATTGGATATGATATGTGTTATCAGATGAATAAACAGTGCTGCTACATATGTAGGTCTCTGTCGTCACGTATGACTAAAATATTACATTAATGAATGAATGAATAAATAAATGAATGAATGAACGACTGAACGGCTGACTGACTGAACGACTGACTGACTGAATGACTGAACGGCTGACTGACTGAACGACTGAACGACTGACTGAACGAACGACTGAACGGCTGACTGACTGAACGACTGAACGGCTGACTGACTGAACGACTGAACGGCTGACTGACTGAACGACTGACTGAACGACTGACTGAACGACTGAACGGCTGACCGAACTACTGACCGAACGGCTGACCGACTGACCGAACGACTGACTGAACGATTGACTGAACGGCTGACTGAGTGACTGACTGAGTGAACCGACTGACCGACTAACTGAGTGACTGAAAATGACTGACTGACTGAATGACAATGGCTGAATGAGTGACTGACTGATGCTGAATGGCTCAATGACTGAATGCATGAATGACTGACTAAATGGCTGAATGAATGATTGACTAAATGGCTGAATGAATGACTGAAATAGCATGTTCTCATCCAAAACACTCCTATAATATTCATCAGGTGAAACATTATTGCAGTAAGGCTTTGCATTGCCTTAATTCTAATATATTTTCATTAATAACATAACGCGATACATGCAATGGGCTTTCTTTGGTCTTACCCACTTGAAGAAGGAAAGGGTTGTGTGTGTTTGTGTGTGTGTGGAGAGGAGGGAGGGAGGCAGGGAGGGAGGGGGGAGAGGAGGGAGGGAGGAGAGGAGGGAGAGGGGAGAGGAGGGAGGAGGGAGAGGAGGAGGGAGGGGGAGAGGGAGGGAGGGGGAGTCCGAGAGATAAAGAAGTTTACTGTGAGGTGCAGTCTATGCTGAAGCATTTAGGCAGAATCTCCTTCCTCTGTCTCATCGATTACCTGCCTCATTGTTCTTAATGCCATACTCCCTTCTTCCTCCCTCCATGTGTCCCTGTCGCACCCCCCCCCCCCCCGCCCTCCGAAGTTATTCACTGCTCTGATTATGGGTTAGGAAGTTATTCACCTGGTGAGGTGAGGGTTTAGGAAGTTATTCACCTGCTGAGGTGATGGGTTAGGAAGGTATTCCCCTGGTGAGGTGATGGGTTAGGAAGTTATTCCCCTGTGAGGTGATGGGTTAGAAGTTATTCACCTGGTCGATGATGGGTTAGGAAGTTATTCACCTGGTGAGGCGATGGGTTAGGAAGTTATTACACTGCTGAGGTGATGGGTTGTTAGGAAATTATTCACCCCAGGTGAGGTGATGGGTTAGGAAGCATGCGTGTGTGTCTGCGTGTGTGTGTGCGTATGTGTGTGTGTGTGCGTGTGTGTGTGTGTGTGCGCGTGCGCGTGTGTGCGTGTGTGTCTGTGTGTGCGTGTGTGCGCGTGTGTGTGCGTGTGTGCGCGTGCGTGTGTGTGTGTGTGCGCGTGTGCGCGCGTGTGTGTGTGTGTGCGTGTGTGTGTGCGTGTGCGTGTGCGTGTGTGTGTGCATGTGTGTGTGTGTGTGTGCGCGCGCGCCTGTGCGTGTGTGTGTGTGTGCGCGCGCGCGTGTGCGCGTGTCTGTGCGTGCGCGTGTGTGCGCGTGCGTGCGTGTGTGGGTGTGCGTGTGTGTGCGTGTGTGCGTGTGTGCCTGCGTGTGTGCGTGCGTGTGTGTGTGCGTGTGCGTGTGCGTGCGCTTGTGTGCGTGCGTGCGTGCGTGCGTGTGCGTGCTTGCGTGCGTGTGTGTGCTTGCGTGCGTGTGTGTGCGTGTGTGCGTGTGTGCGTGCGTGTGTGCGCATGTGCGCGTGTGTGTGTGTGTGTGCGTGTGTGCGTGCGTGTGTGCGCATGTGCGCGCGTGTGTGTGTGTGTGTGTGTGTGCAAGCTTCCTTTCCCCTCCCTTTGATTGTTGTGTTCTGCGAGCTGCAGTGAGAAAGAGTGAGCTGTTAGAAACCTGTCATTACTTTCACACCAACACGTCTCCTCTTGACGAGCAGCAATCATCTCAGTGAGGGGGTTTGGTCTGTGTCTCTGTGTGACTGAGAGACTGGCTGGGCAAATAGCCCCACATCAATATTACAACATTTGACTGAAGCATAGTGTTTATGTGGAGGGATAGCACTTTCCTCCTGAATGCAGCCGAATGACAGCAGCCCTATGTGGTTTTGATAATGGTGCCATTTTCTAACCATCTATTCTATTCTACTGTCTACGTGCTCCTTGGTGTGCTTTGTGAAAGTGTTCAAGACTCATCGTCAGAGACCCATTGTAACAGTGTTTTAGTTTCATTTAGACTTCCATATATCTAGACTACGTTGTGTTATATCTAGACTACGTTGTGTTGTATCTAGACTACGTTGTGTTGTATCTAGACTACGTTGTGTTATATCTAGACTACGTTGTGTTATATCTAGACTACGTTGTGTTGTATCTAGACTACGTTGTGTTGTATCTAGACTACATTGTGTTGTATCTAGACTACGTTGTGTTATATCTAGACTACGTTGTGTTGTATCTAGACTACGTTGTGTTGTATCTAGACTACGTTGTGTTGTATCTAGACTACGTTGTGTTGTATCTAGACTACGTTGTGTTATATCTAGACTACGTTGTGTTATATCTAGACTACGTTGTGTTATATCTAGACTACGTTGTGTTGTATCTAGACTACGTTGTGTTATATCTAGACTACGTTGTGTTATATCTAGACTACGTTGTGTTGTATCTAGACTACGTTGTGTTATATCTAGACTACGTTGTGTTATATCTAGGCTACGTTGTGTTGTATCTAGACTACGTTGTGTTATATCTAGACTACGTTGTGTTATATCTAGACTACGTTGTGTTATATCTAGACTACGTTGTGTTGTATCTAGACTACGTTGTGTTGTATCTAGACTACGTTGTGTTATATCTAGACTACGTTGTGTTATATCTAGACTACGTTGTGTTATATCTAGACTACGTTGTGTTGTATCTAGACTACGTTGTGTTGTATCTAGACTACGTTGTTATATCTAGACTACGTTGTGTTATATCTAGACTACGTTGTGTTATATCTAGACTACGTTGTGTTGTATCTAGACTACGTTGTGTTGTATCTAGACTACGTTGTGTTGTATCTAGACTACGTTGTGTTATATCTAGACTACGTTGTGTTGTATCTAGACTACGTTGTGTTATATCTAGACTACGTTGTGTTGTATCTAGACTACGTTGTTATATCTAGACTACGTTGTGTTGTATCTAGACTACGTTGTGTTATATCTAGACTACGTTGTGTTGTATCTAGACTACGTTGTGTTATATCTAGACTACGTTGTTATATCTAGACTACGTTGTGTTGTATCTAGACTACGTTGTGTTGTATCTAGACTACGTTGTGTTATATCTAGACTACGTTGTGTTGTATCTAGACTACGTTGTGTTGTATCTAGACTACGTTGGTTATATCTAGACTACGTTGTGGTTGTTATCTAGAACTACGTTGTGTTGTATCTTAGACTACGTTGTGTTGTATACTAGACTACGTTATGGTATGTATTTAGACTACTTTGTTGTATCTAGACTACGTTGTGGTTGTATCATAGACTACGTTGTGTTATATCTAGACTACGTTGTGTTGTATCTAGGGACTACGTTGTGTTGTATACTAGACTACGTTTGTGTTGTCATCTAGACTACGTTGTGTTGTAATCTAAGACTACGTTGTGTTATATCTAGACTACGGTTGTGTTATATCTAGACTACTGGGTGTTATAATCTAGACTACGTTGTGTTTGTATCTAGACTACGTTGTGTTATATCTAGACTTACTGTTGTGTTATATCTAGACTACGTTGTGTTGTATCTAGACTACGTTGTGTTATATCTAGACTACGTTGTGTTATATCTAGGGCTACGTTGTGTTGTAATCTAGACTACGTTGTGTTATATCTAGACTACGTTGTGTTATATCTAGACTACGTTGTGTTTATATCTAGACTAACGTTGTTTGGATCTAGACTACGTTGTGTTATATCTAGACTACGTTGTGTTGTATCTAGACTATGTTGTGTTATATCTAGACTACGTTGTGTGTATCTAGACTACGTTGTGTTATATCTAGACTACGTTGTGTTATATCTAGACTACGTTGTGTTGTATCTAGACTACGTTGTGGTATATCAGACTTACGGTTGTGTTGTATCTAGACTACGTTGTGTTATATCTAAGACTACGTTGTGTTATATCTAGACTACGTTGTGTTGTATCTAGACTACGTTGTGTTATATCTAGACTACGTGTGTTGTTATCTAGACTACGTTGTGTTGTATCTAGACTACGTTGTGTTATATCTAGACTACGTTGTGTTGTATCTAGACTACGTTGTGTTATATCTAGACTACGTTGTGTTATATCTAGACTACGTTGTGTTGTATCTAGACTACGTTGTGTTATATCTAGACTACGTTGTGTTGTATCTAGACTACGTTGTGTTATATCTAGACTACGTTGTGTTATATCTAGACTACGTTGTGTTGTATCTAGACTACGTTGTGTTATATCTAGGACTACGTTGGTTGTATTCTAGACTACGTTGTGTTGTATCTAGACTCGTTGCTGTTATATCTAGACTACGTTGTGTTGTATCTAGACTACGTTGTGTTATATCTAGACTACGTTGTGTTGTATCTAGACTACGTTGTGTTGTATCTAGACTACGTTGTGTTATATCTAGACTACATTATGTTGTATCTAGACTACGTTGTGTTGTATCTAGACTACGTTGTGTTATATCTAGACTACATTATGTTGTATCTAGACTACGTTGTGTTGTATCTAGACTACATTATGTTGTATCTAGACTACGTTGTGTTATATCTAGACTACATTATGTTGTATCTAGACTACGTTGTGTTGTATCTAGACTACGTTGTGTTATATCTAGACTACGTTGTGTTATATCTAGACTACGTTGTGTTGTATCTAGACTACGTTGTGTTGTATCTAGACTACGTTGTGTTATATCTAGACTACGTTGTGTTGTATCTAGACTACGTTGTGTTGTATCTAGACTACGTTGTGTTGTATCTAGACTACGTTGTGTTATATCTAGACTACGTTGTGTTGTATCTAGACTACGTTGTGTTATATCTAGACTACGTTGTGTTGTATCTAGACTAC
>NC_034179.2:7759865-7917365 GCF_002021735.2 Oncorhynchus kisutch | reverse complement strand
CGAATCAGTTATTGTTATCATGATCGAAACCGTGAGTAACGCCTGTCAACCCCCCCCCCCCCCCCCAGTAACACGAATCCCGTCCCAAAACAAAAAAACACTGTGTGGAACGTAAATAGATAGACCTGATTGGTTTAAAACGCTGTGTGGAATGTGGATAAATAGATAGACCTGATTGGTTTAAACGCTGTGTGGAATGTGGATAAATAGATCTGATTGGTTTAAACGCTGTGTGGAATGTGGATAGATAGACCTGATTGGTTTAAATGCTGTGTGGAATGTGGATAGATAGATCTGATTGGTTTAAACGCTGTGTGGAATGTGGATAGATAGACCTGATTGGTTTAAACGCTGTGTGGAATGTGAATTAATAGATAGACCTGATTGGTTTAAACGCTGTGTGGAATGTGGATAGATAGACCTGATTGGTTTAAACGCTGTGTGGAATGTGGATAGATAGACCTGATTGGTTTAAACCACCAGCTCCTGCTTTCTACCGTTGTGCTATTTACCAAAAAAGAAACGCATTGGCTGGCTCAACTGTTTTCAGGGGAAATATGGTAAGCTTCATAATGTAAAATACCTTGGTACTTGGTAAAGTTTATGATGCCATTGACCTTAACAAGGGCCCCCTGGACAAGTGGAAGCAAACTCCAGGCAGTGCTATGGTCAGATGACATGAACATAGAGCGAACCAGTGGTGGGGTTTGGCGTCAAAATGAGAATCCATATTTTTTTTTTTGCAATGCGTGAAAAAGTTTAAACCAATCAGATCTATCTATTTACGTTCCACACAGCGTTTAAACCAATCAGATCTATCTATTTACGTTCCACACAGCGTTTAAACCAATCAGATCTATCTATTTACGTTCCACACAGCGTTTAAACCAATCAGATCTATATATTTACGTTCCACACAGCGTTTAAACCAATCAGATCTATCTATTTACGTTCCACACAGCGTTTAAACCAATCAGGTCTAATTGTCTCAACTTTCTAATATTATTAACTTGAGTGAACAAATAACACCACAATGGAATTCTTATTTCATTTATTTCATAAACAAAGTTATGGAACAACCAATGCCGCATTTGCGGAAAAAAGTACCTGTACACTCAATAACGGGTTGTGACACCTGTAGTTGTTGATTGGTCTCTTTACGTCGCTGTCGAAGAATTTTGGCATAACTGCTCTAACTCAGTGACTTTTGTACGTTTTCAAGCACGAACTGCTCGTTTCAAGTCCTGCCACCAACATCTCACATGAGAATTGGTCTGGACTTTGACTAGGCCATTCCAAAACTTCAAATGTGTTGCTTTATAGCCATTTTCATGTAGACTTGATTGTGTGTTTTGGATCATTGTCTTGCTGGATGACCCAGCTGCACTTAAGCCCACAGACGGTTGGCCTGTCATTCTCCTGTAGAACTCTCTGATACAGAGCAGAATTCATGGTTCCTTCTATTAAGGCAGGTCGTTCAGGTCCTGAGGCAGCAAAGCATCCCCAAACCATCACACTACCACCACCACGCTGGACCCCAAACCATCACACTACCACCACCACGCTGGACCCCAAACCATCACACTACCACCACCATGCTGGACCCCAAACCATCACACTACCACCACCACACTGGACCCCAAACCATCACACTACCACCACCATGCTGGACCCCAAACCATCACACTACCACCACCACGCTGGACCCCAAACCATCACACTACCACCACCATGCTGACCCCAAACCGTCACACTACCACCATGCTGGACCCCAAACCATCACACTACCACCACCACGCTGGACCCCAAACCATCACACTACCACCACCACGCTGGACCCCAAAACCATCACACTACCACCACCACGCTGGACCCCAAACCATCACACTACCACCACCACGCTGGACCCCAAACCATCACACTACCACCACCACGCTGGACCCCAAACCATCACACTACCACCACCATGCTGACCCCAAACCGTCACACTACCACCACCACGCTTGACAGTTGATACCGTTGGTTTTCACACAAAAAGTTATAATTTTGACTCATCTGTCCATAGAACATTCTTCCAAGAGTCGACAATCATCCAGGTGCATCCAGGTGCATCCAGGTGCTTACAGGTGCTTCCAGGTGCTTCCAGGTGCATCCAGGTGCTTCCAGGTGCTTCCAGGTGCATCCAGGTGCTTCCAGGTGCTTCCAGGTGCTTCCAGGTGCATCCATGTGCTTCCAGGTGCTTCCAGGTGCTTCCAGGTGCTTCATGACGAATCTGAGTGACTTTTTTGGATGACATGGGTGTCAATAGTTACTGACCCCATTGTATATATACTGTATATAATGTCTTGTGTGTTCACACACAGCGTACACTGTTGACCAGTGCGGGGGGAGGGGTATGGAGATGCTAGCTTGCTGCTGGGGGACCCTTAATGGTCAATCTGGCCCTGCAGTGGCTCTCTCTCTCTCTGAAATGCCAGGTCATGTGTGAGTTGACCTCTGTGGAGGAGGCACTCCCTTCACCCTCAGCTCCCTCTCTCTCTCCCTCCCTTCTCAATCCACCCTCCCGCCGTCTGACCTCTCTTATCTCTCCGTACCGCTGCAGCTCTGTGTAAAATGGCCGCTACTGATGCTGCTGCTGAGGACAGTGAATGAGTGAGTGAGTTGAATGAGTGTGTATGTGAGTGGGTGCATGTGAGTGTGTGCATGTGAGTGTGTGCATGTGAGTGTGTGCATGTGAGTGTGTGCATGTGACTGTGTATGTGACTGTGTATGTGACTGTGTATGTGACTGTGTGTATGTGACTGTGTGTATGTGACTGTGTGTGTGACTGTGTGTATGTGACTGTGTGTGTGACTGTGTGTATGTGACTGTGTGTATGTGACTGTGTATGTGACTGTGTATGTGACTGTGTGTATGTGACTGTGTGTATGTGACTGTGTGTGTGACTGTGTGTATGTGACTGTGTGTATGTGACTGTGTATGTGACTGTGTATGTGTGCACGCTGGTGGTCAGTGCTCACAGTTGTCAGTGGGTTAGTCCTCCTCCACTCCTCCCGTCAAATGTCTCTCATGCTGAGAATGCATGTCTCTCATGCTGAGAATGCATGTCTCTCATGCTGATAATGCATGTCTCTCATGCTGATAATGCATGTCTCTCATGCTGATAATGCATGTCTCTCATGCTGAGAATGCATGTCTCATGCTGAGAATGCATGTCTCTCATGTCGTGAATGCATGTCTCTCATGATGATAGTGTATGTCTCTCATGCTGATAATGCATGTCTCTCATGCTGATAATGCATGTCTCTCAAGCTGATAATGCATGTCTCTCATGCCATAAATGCATGTCTCTCATGCTGATAATGTATGTCTCTCATGCCATAAATGCATGTATCTCATGCCGAGAATGCATGTCTCTCATGCTGATAATGCATGTCTATCATGCTGATAATGTATGTCTCTCATGCTGATAATGCATGTCTCTCATGCTGATAATGCATGTCTCTCATGCTGAGAATGCATGTCTCTCATGCTGATAATGCATGTCTCTCATGCTGAGAATGTATGTCTCTCATGATGATAGTGTATGTTTCTCATGCTGATAATGCATGTCTCTCATGCTGATAATGCATGTCTCTCATGCTGAGAATGCATGTCTCTCATGCTGATAATGCATGTCTCTCATGCTGAGAATGTATGTCTCTCATGATGATAGTGTATGTTTCTCATGCTGATAATGCATGTCTCTCATGCTGATAATGCATGTCTTTCATGCTGAGAATGTATGTCTCTCTTGATGATAGTGTATGTCTCTCATGCTGATAATGCATGTCTCTCATGCTGAGAATGCATGTCTCTCATGCTGATAATGCATGTCTCTCATGCTGAGAATGTATGTCTCTCTTGATGATAGTGTATGTCTCTCATGCTGATAATGCATGTCTCTCATGCTGAGAATGCATGTCTCTCATGCTGATAATGCATGTCTCTCATGCTGATAATGCATGTCTCTCATGCTGATAATGCATGTCTCTCATGCTGATAATGTATGTCTCTCATGATGATAATGCATGTCTCTCATGATGATAATGCATGTCTCTCATGATGATAATGCATGTCTATCATGCCGTGAATGCATGTCTCTCATGCCATGAATGTATTTCTGGTAGAGAGACTCTGTAGTTCAGTTATACAGTATGATTATTTTTATATTACATATGCCAGTTCAAAGTATGTATTCATGAAACTGCTGTGTCGAGAACAAGGTAGTAAGACCACCTTTAAAAAAAAAAATTTATCCAGGAAAGACTCTTGAGATTAGAAAACCTGGCAACAGTTCAGCAGAAAGTAGTCGTTGTCTATATACACTACAACTGAACACAACTCAATTCATAAAATAACGTTTTACCCTATCAAGACAGCTATACCCTCTCCTCCAGTTTTACAGTCTTTTGCAGCTTGTTCCAAGACCAAGGAGTATTATAGGATAATTATATTTTTCCCATTTCAGTCCTGGCCTCAGCAACCAAAAACATAAATGATGTCAGTTCACGGTTAAATAGTTAAAAGTAGCAAATATTATTTTGTTGCTCTATTATAGGCGTCATTGAATATATGATTTCTCTTGGAAGGAAACATATCCATATATGGCAAGCTGCCTCTCTCTCTCTCTCTCTCTCTCTCTGCCTCTTTCTCTCTCTCTGCCTCTCTCTCTCTCTCTCTCTCTCTCTGCCTCTTTCTCTCTCTCTGCCTCTCTCTCTCTCTGCCTCTCTCTCTCTCTCTCTCTCTGCCTCTCTCTCTCTCTCTCTGCCTCTCTCTCTCTCTCTCTCTGCCTCTCTCTCTCTCTCTCTCTCTCTCTCTCTCTCTCTGCCTCTCTCTCTCTCTCTCTCTCTCTCTCTCTCTGCCTCTCTCTCTCTCTCTCTCTCTCTCTCTCTCTCTCTCTCTCTCTGCCTCTCTCTCTCTCTCTCTCTCTCTGCCTCTCTCTCTCTCTCTCTCTCTCTCTCTCTCTGCCTCTCTCTCTCTCTCTCTCTGCCTCTCTCTCTCTCTCTCTCTGCCTCTCTCTCTCTCTCTCTGCCTCTCTCTCTCTATGCCTCTCTCTCTCTCTCTATGCCTCTCTCTCTATCTCTCTCTGCCTCTCTCTCTCAATGGGAGTTTATGGGAGTTTATCAAAATTGGATTTGTTTTCGAATTCTTTGTGGATCTGTGTAATCTGAGGGAAATATGTATCTCTAATATAGTCATACATTGGGCAGGAGGTTAGGAAGTGCAGCTCAGTTTCCACCTCATTTTGTGGGCAGTGAGCACATAGCCTGTCTTCTCTTGAGAGCCATGTCTGCCTACGGCGGCCTTTCTCTCTCTCTTCCTCTCTCTCACTATCTCTCTCTCCCTCTATCACTCCCTATCTCTCTATTTCTCTCTCTCTCTCCATCTCTATATCTATCCCTATCTCTCTCAATCTCTTTCTCTCGATCTCTCTAGTGACAGTGTGATTACTGGGACATAATGACAGGAGCATAAATGGCTGTCTGTCTGTGTCTGTCTATCCATCCGCCCGACAGCAGAGCAGGTGTACAACACAATGTGACGACTCGTCTCCTAAAAGACTGTGTGTGAGCGTTGCCCTGGAGATGTACCCTGACCACCTCCTGCCCCCCCCCCTCACCCCCACCACAGCTCCACCCATTGTTATTGTCTTTGTTTACTGGTGTTGTTGTTTACTCATGTTGTTGTTGTTGACTCTTCCTCCTCCAGGTAAGGTCCTGACGCTCCTCCTCCTGCAGCGCCCCAGCCCCAAGCTACGCCCCCCCCCCAGCACCATCCGCTCTACAGCTGATTGGTCGAGGCTTCACCGTGTGGGAGCCTTATATGGAGGTGTCCGCTGTTCTCATGGGACTACTGGTGCTGTGTGTCGACGCAGAGAAACAGCTGGAGAGTGGAGAGTACACACACACACACACACTCACACTCACACACATACATACGTATACATACACACATGCACAGAGTCAATGTGGAGGCTATATACAGGGGGTACCGGTACAGAGTCAATGTGGAGGCTATATACAGGGGGTACCGGTACAGAGTCAATGTGGAGGCTCTATACAGGGGGGTACCGGTACAGAGTCAATGTGGAGGCTCTATACAGGGGGGTACCGGTACAGAGTCAATATGCGGGGTACAGGTTAGTCCAGGTAATTTGTATATGTAGGTTGGGATAACGCACATGTATATGCATACAGACACACACACACACAGACACAGAAACACAGACACAGAAACACACAGACACAGAAACACAGACACAGAAACACACAGACACACACGACATACACTCCTTGAGTGCAGCTTGAGTGGCAATTACTCCACTCTGAAATCTAGACTACAGCACTAGACAGTAGTCATGTTGTTATGTGGGTGATAGCTGTACACAGTAGTAATGTTATTCCACCTTGGTCCCCCCTATTCCACCTCGGTCCCCCCCTATTCCACCTTGGCCCCCCCCTACTCCACCTCGGTCCCCCCTACTCCACCTCGGTCCCCCCTACTCCACCTTGGTCCCCCCTATTCCACCTTGGTCCCCCGTACTCCACCTTGGTCCCCCCTATTCCACCTTGCCCCCCCCCCTACTCCAGCTTGGTCCCCCCTATTCCACCTTGGTCCCCCCCTACTCCACCTTGGTCCCCCCTACTCCACCTTGGTCCCCCCTATTCCACCTTGGTCCCCCCTACTCCACCTTGGTCCCCCCTATTCCACCTTGGTCCCCCCTATTCCAGCTTGGTCCCCCCTATTCCACCTTGGTCCCCCCTATTCCACCTTGGTCTCCTCTATTCCACCTCGGTCCCCCCTATTCCACCTTGGTCCCCCCTATTCCACCTCGGTCCCCCCTATTCCACCTTGGTCCCCCCTATTCCACCTCGGTCCCCCCTATTCCACCTCGGTCCCCCCTATTCCACCTTGGTCCCCCCTATTCCAGCTTGGTTCCCCCTATTCCACCTCGGTTCCCCCTATTCCACCTCGGTCCCCCCTACGCACACACCCTGTTCCACCGCAGTGGAAAAGCACCCCTGCTTTTCTCCCCTCCGTTCTTCCAGACAGACACCACACAGCACAGCAGGACGGGCTGCCTGCCTGCCTGCACAGCGTCTGACACACTGAATGATGAAACCACGGCTGTAATGTGATTGGGGAGCATTAATATGATGTAATGATGTCTGCCTTGCTGGATGACAGGCGGGGCAGAGTGGAGACCTTTCTGTGTAGAGTAGAGCCCTATCTGTCTGCCTGGCTAGCCTACACACACACAGACACACACACAGACACACACAGACACAGACACACACACAGACACACACACAGACACAGACACACACACAGACACACACAGACACACACACACACACACACACAGACACACACTGACACACACACACACACTGACACACACACACACACTGACACACACACACACACACACACACACACACACACACACACACACACACACACACACACACACACACACACACACACACACACACACACACACACACACACACACAGCCCCTAACCTACCCCTCACAGCCCTGCAAACAAGGTTACTCCCGGCAGTAAGACAACCAATGAAAAATGCTACCAACATCAGATTATGCAATTAAGATGAAACCGTATCTTAACAAATTTATTATGAGTATAAATATGTCTGCCTTTTTCGTGTTGCGTGTGCTAATACGGTTAGCCCAAAATGGCAGTAATTTTTCAGGGTTTATTAGCGTTAAGAGAGAGAGGCTGATGCACAGAGAGTCAAACCCATGGATGCACTTAGAGAGGTCACAAACAAACAACAAATGTTCCCCAGCCCCCCCCCCCCCTCCCCCCTCAGATCTGTAGCAGCCCCCTCCCCTCCTCCCCTCAGATTTTTAGCAGCCCACCCCCACCCTCCTCCCCTCAGATCTGTAGCAGCCCCCCCACCCTCCTCCCCTCAGATCTGTAGCAGCCCCCCTCCCCCCTCCTCCCCTCAGATCTGTAGCAGCCCCCCCCACCCTCCTCCCCTCAGATCTGTAGCAGCCCCCCCCACCCTCCTCCCCTCAGATCTGTAGCAGCCCCCCCTCCCCCCCTCCTCCCCTCAGATCTGTAGCAGTCCACCCCCACCCTCCTCCCCTCAAATCTGTAGCAGCCTCCCCCTCCTCCCATTCAGATCTGTAGCAGCCCCCCCCACCCTCCTCCCCTCAGATCTGTAGCAGCCCCCCCCACCCTCCTTCCCTCAGATCTGTAGCAGCCCACCCCCCTCCTCCCCTCAGATCTGTAGCAGGCCCCCCCCACCCTCCTCCCCTCAGATCTGTAGCAGCCCCCCCACTCTCCTCCCCTCAGATCTGTAGCAGCCCCCCCCACCCGCCTCCCCTCAGATCTGTAGCAGCCCCCCCCACCCTCCTCCCATCCAGATCTGTAGCAGCCCCCACACACACACACACACACACACACACACACACACACACACACACACACACACACACACACACACCAACCCCACTGGACATGTTTGTGGCCTTCCTCCTGTCTATGAGTCATTGAGTGGATGACGATGATGCTCCCTGTGACCCCAGACACAGATCGGAGACTAAGTCTGCGTTTTTACGGCACAAAATTGACTTATCAGCCCTGTGAAAAGGGCACAGGGATTTTTAGTGATGGGAATATGGAGAAGCAGAGAATGTGGTCTGAAAGAATGCAACAAGCCAACGTTCGCACATTAGCAGTTGCTACGTTTTTTGGTGTATGTTATTAAAAATATTTTGGGAGGGGGGTTGGCTTTGAAAAGATAATTCCCATGTTGTTTTTTTGGTCCTTCTGTTTTTGAAGCCGTTGCTCAGGTTATTGGCCGGAGGATCGGCCTAATGCAGAAGAGGGGACATTCAGTCAGTCTGCCTGTCTTGTTTATTTACCATGATGCATCACTTTGCATCAGGTGTTTTAAATTCTTATTTGAGCAGTTACTTGTGTTCGTATCATATAACACAGACATGTAGACACACTTTCAGTGGGTGTGTTGTTTTGCTGTAGTCATGAAGCCAGCTACTTTGTCCTGCTGTATCCCTCTCTAGTCGAATTATCTGGCCTCAATAGGGCCTCGTCATCCAGGCAGGCATCCAGGCAGGCATCCAGGCAGGCATCCAGGCAGGCATCCAGGCAGGCATCCAGGCAGGCAGGCGGCTGGGCGCTAGAACATTAATTTCCTATTCTAACACACGAGTATAGGTGGCACTGTGGCTAAGCCTATGGTCTGAACACCTCTCTCTATCTCTCTCTATTCAATTCAATTCAATTCAAGGGCTTTATTGGCATGGGAAACATGTGTTAACATTGCCAAAATAAGTGAGGTAGATAATATACAGAAGTGAAATAAACAATAATAATTAACAGTAAACATTACACATACAGAAGTTTCAAAACAGTAAAGACATTACAAATGTCATATTATATATATATATATATACAGTGTTGTAACAATGTAGAAATGGTTAAAGGACACAAGATAAAATAAATAAGCATAAATATGGGTTGTATTTACAATGGTGTTTGTTCTTCACTGGTTGCCCTTTTCTCGTGGCAACAGGTCACAAATCTTGCTGTACCTAGCATCTCTATCTCTCTCCCTCTCCTTGTCACTCTCTCTGTCTCTCTCTATCTCCATCTCTCTATCTCTCTCTATCTCTCTTCCTCTACCTCTCCCTTTCACTCTCTCTCTGTCTCTCTCTCCATCTCTCTCTCTCTCTCTCTTCCTCTCTCCCAGCCATGCATGGTTTAATTATTTGACAGTCATGTTGATCTTAAACACTAAGGCTGGCTAGAACAATGGTGTGTGTGAAGCGAGGTAAGGTGTGCGTGTGTGTGTGTGAGGCTTTATCACAGTCTAATGCTACACGGGCTAAGATGTCACAGTCACACACCAGGATCTTACTCAAAAACGGTAAATCCAGCAACTAAAAACGTTTATACCAATTATGTGTCAAAGATTCTTTATATTATTACACTATTAAATAAATACTTATGTTATTAAATAATAGTTAAATGAAATCACATTGAGAATCACAGGGCCAAGAACATTGTATCAAGATAAATGCAAACCCTTTATAGATTAGGAACACGCATGAAGACGTCTGCATTGGCCAATGAATGATTGTGTAGAAAGTGCTCCTCTTAACAACATAACGATACTTGACGATCGCTGAATTCACAGAGGAACAAGTCAACACATCCGCTATATACAATTGAACTTCAATCCCTTTCTGTTTGAAATGTAAACACGTTCCTGTGGAAGATGTCCTAGCATGTACCTAGCATGTACCTAGCATGTATCTAGCATGTACCTAGCATGTATCTAGCATGTACCTAGCATGTATCTAGCATGTACCTAGCATGTATCTAGCATGTATCTAGCATGTACCTAGCATGTACCTAGCATGTACCTGACATGTACCTAGCATGTACCTAGCATGTATTTAGCATGTACCTAGCATGTATCTAGCATGTACCTAGCATGTACCTAGCATGTACCTAGCATGTACCTAGCATGTATCTAGCATGTACCTAGCATGTACCTAGCATGTATCTGGCATGTACCTGACATGTACCTAGCATGTATCTAGCATGTACCTAGCATGTATCTAGTATGTACCTGACATGTATCTAGCATGTGCCTAGCATGTATCTAGCATGTACCTAGCATGTATCTAGCATGTACCTAGCATGTACCTGACATGTACCTAGCATGAATCTAGCATGTATCTAGCATGTACCTAGCATGTATCTAGCATGTACCTAGCATGTACCTAGCATGTACCTAGCATGTATCTAGCATGTATCTAGCATGTACCTAGCATGTACCTATCATGTACCTATCATGTATCTAGCATGTACCTAGCATGTACCTAGCATGTATCTAGCATGTACCTGACATGTACCTAGCATGTACCTAGCATGCATCTAGCATGCATCTAGCATGTATCTAGCATGTACCTAGCATGTATCTAGCATGTACCTGACATGTATCTAGCATGTACCTAGCATGCATCTAGCATGCATCTAACATGCATCTAGCATGTATCTAGCATGTACCTGACATGTACCTAGCATGTATCTAGCATATACCTATCATGTATCTAGCATGTACCTGACATGTATCTAGCATGTGCCTAGCATGTACCTAGCATGTATCTAGCATTTACCTAGCATGTATCTAGCATGTACCTGACATGTACCTAGCATGCATCTAGCATGCATCTAGCATGCATCTAGCATGTATCTAGCATGTACCTAGCATGTACCTAGCATGTATCTAGCATGTACCTAGCATGTACCTAGCATGTATCTAGCATGTACCTGACATGTACCTAGCATGTACCTAGCATGCATCTAGCATGCATCTAGCATGTATCTAGCATGTACCTAGCATGTATCTAGCATGTACCTAGCATGTATCTAGCATGTACCTGACATGTACCTAGCATGTACCTAGCATGCATCTAGCATGCATCTAGCATGCATCTAGCATGTATCTAGCATGTACCTGACATGTACCTAGCATGTATCTAGCATGTACCTAGCATGTATCTAGCATGTACCTGACATGTACCTAGCATGCATCTAGCATGCATCTAGCATGCATCTAGCATGCATCTAGCATGTATCTAGCATGTACCTGACATGTACCTAGCATGTATCTAGCATGTACCTAGCATGTATCTAGCATGTACCTGACATGTACCTAGCATGCATCTAGCATGCATCTAGCATGCATCTAGCATGTATCTAGCATGTACCTAGCATGTATCTAGCATGTGCCTAGCATGTATCTAGCATGTATCTAGCATGTACCTAGCATGTATCTAGCATGTATCTAGCATGTATCTAGCATGTACCTAGCATGTATCTAGCATGTGCCTAGCATGTATCTAGCATGTATCTAGCATGTATCTAGCATGTACCTAGCATGTATCTAGCATGTGCCTAGCATGTATCTAGCATGTATCTAGCATGTACCTAGCATGTACCTAGCATGTACCTAGCATGTGCCTAGCATGTATCTAGCATGTATCTAGCATGTGCCTAGCATGTATCTAGCATGTGGCTAGCATGTATCTAGCATGTGCCTAGCATGTATCTAGCATGTATCTAGCATGTGCCTAGCATGTATCTAGCATGTATCTAGCATGTGCCTAGCATGTATCTAGCATGTATCTAGCATGTGCCTAGCATGTATCTAGCATGTACCTAGCATGTATCTAGCATGTACCTAGCATGTACCTGACATGTACCTAGCATGTATCTAGCATGTACCTAGCATGTATCTAGCATGTACCTAGCATGTATCTAGCATGTACCTGACATGTACCTAGCATGCATCTAGCATGCATCTAGCATGTATCTAGCATGTACCTAGCATGTATCTAGCATGTATCTAGCATGTACCTGACATGTATCTAGCATGTATCTAGCATGTATCTAGCATGTACCTAGCATGTACCTGACATGTATCTAGCATGTACCTAGCATGTGTACCTAGCATGTATCTAGCATGTGCCTAGCATGTATCTAGCATGTACCTAGCATGTATCTAGCATGTATCTAGCATGTACCTAGCATGTATCTAGCATGTACCTAGCATGTATCTAGCATGTACCTAGCATGTATCTAGCATGTATCTAGCATGCATCTAGCATGCATCTAGCATGTATCTAGCATGTACCTAGCATGTATCTAGCATGTATCTAGCATGCATCTAGCATGCATCTAGCATGTATCTAGCATGTACCTAGCATGTATCTAGCATGTATCTAGCATGTATCTAGCATGTACCTAGCATGTATCTAGCATGTATCTAGCATGTATCTAGCATGTACCTAGCATGTATCTAGCATGTACCTAGCATGTATCTAGCATGTATCTAGCATGTATCTAGCATGTATCTAGCATGCATCTAGCATGTACCTAGCAAGTATCTAGCATGTACCTAGCATGTATCTAGCATGTATCTAGCATGTATCTAGCATGTATCTAGCATGTACCTAGCATGTATCTAGCATGTACCTAGCATGTATCTAGCATGTATCTAGCATGTATCTAGCATGTATCTAGCATGTATCTAGCATGCATCTAGCATGTACCTAGCATGTATCTAGCATGTATCTAGCATGTATCTAGCATGTATCTAGCATGTGCCTAGCATGTATCTAGCATGTATCTAGCATGTATCTAGCATGTATCTAGCATGTACCTAGCATGTATCTAGCATGTATCTAGCATGTATCTAGCATGTACCTAGCATGTATCTAGCATGTGCCTAGCATGTATCTAGCATGTATCTAGCATGTATCTAGCATGTACCTAGCATGTATCTAGCATGTGCCTAGCATGTATCTAGCATGTATCTAGCATGTACCTAGCATGTACCTAGCATGTACCTAGCATGTGCCTAGCATGTATCTAGCATGTATCTAGCATGTGCCTAGCATGTATCTAGCATGTGCCTAGCATGTATCTAGCATGTGCCTAGCATGTATCTAGCATGTATCTAGCATGTGCCTAGCATGTATCTAGCATGTATCTAGCATGTGCCTAGCATGTATCTAGCATGTATCTAGCATGTGCCTAGCATGTATCTAGCATGTACCTAGCATGTATCTAGCATGTACCTAGCATGTACCTGACATGTACCTAGCATGTATCTAGCATGTACCTAGCATGTATCTAGCATGTACCTAGCATGTATCTAGCATGTACCTGACATGTACCTAGCATGCATCTAGCATGCATCTAGCATGTATCTAGCATGTACCTAGCATGTATCTAGCATGTATCTAGCATGTACCTGACATGTATCTAGCATGTATCTAGCATGTATCTAGCATGTACCTAGCATGTACCTGACATGTATCTAGCATGTACCTAGCATGTGTACCTAGCATGTATCTAGCATGTGCCTAGCATGTATCTAGCATGTACCTAGCATGTATCTAGCATGTATCTAGCATGTACCTAGCATGTATCTAGCATGTACCTAGCATGTATCTAGCATGTACCTAGCATGTATCTAGCATGTATCTAGCATGCATCTAGCATGCATCTAGCATGTATCTAGCATGTACCTAGCATGTATCTAGCATGTATCTAGCATGCATCTAGCATGCATCTAGCATGTATCTAGCATGTACCTAGCATGTATCTAGCATGTATCTAGCATGTATCTAGCATGTACCTAGCATGTATCTAGCATGTATCTAGCATGTATCTAGCATGTACCTAGCATGTATCTAGCATGTACCTAGCATGTATCTAGCATGTATCTAGCATGTATCTAGCATGTATCTAGCATGCATCTAGCATGTACCTAGCATGTATCTAGCATGTACCTAGCATGTATCTAGCATGTATCTAGCATGTATCTAGCATGTATCTAGCATGTACCTAGCATGTATCTAGCATGTACCTAGCATGTATCTAGCATGTATCTAGCATGTATCTAGCATGTATCTAGCATGTATCTAGCATGCATCTAGCATGTACCTAGCATGTATCTAGCATGTATCTAGCATGTATCTAGCATGTATCTAGCATGTGCCTAGCATGTATCTAGCATGTATCTAGCATGTATCTAGCATGTATCTAGCATGTATCTAGCATGTGCCTAGCATGTATCTAGCATGTATCTAGCATGTATCTAGCATGTACCTAGCATGTATCTAGCATGTATCTAGCATGTATCTAGCATGTACCTAGCATGTATCTGGCATGTACCTAGCATGTATCTAGCATGTATCTAGCATGTATCTAGCATGTATCTAGCATGTACCTAGCATGTATCTAGCATGTACCTAGCATGTATCTAGCATGTATCTAGCATGTACCTAGCATGTACCTAGCATGTATCTAGCATGTATCTAGCATGTACCTAGCTACACTATTTATCAAATTTTAGCAATGCCTTCTTAAAGTAAAAAAAATCAATCTATTTTGAAGTTGTCAGTCTCTGATAACGATCCATGTTTATTTCAAGCTAACCACTACAATTCAGTCCACACACATAATATCCCATTTACAGTGTGGACATAAAAACCTTTTTTGCAATTATATCACGTTGAACATGTGTAAGTTTGCAAAAAAGAATTGAAAAAACAGATATTTGTGTGTGTGTGTGTGTGTGTGTGTGTGTGTGTGTGTTATAGCAGCTGAAACTCATAGTGATTATAAAGTAGCTATTGAAAAATATTATAAAATATTTATTGTGGTTTTACTAGATTCAAAACACCTTACTGTTTTTTGATGATGAAACTATTGCAGTTTAACAGCTATTTCAGAAGAAAGACCCCTCTTAGCTGTATGTTAAAGGTCCAATCCAGCTGTTTTTATCTCAATATCAAATCATTTCCGGGCAACAATTAAGTAGCTTTACTGTAATGGTAAAAAAGAAGAAAATAAACAAAAATAGCTTCCCACCTTAGCCATGGTTTCCTCCCTCCAGCTAGATGGCAGCTCCCCGCCCCGCCTCCTGTAGTCATGGTTTCCTCCCTCCAGCTGGATGGCAGCTCCCTGCCCCGCCCCCTGTAGTCATGGTTTCCTCCCTCCAGCTGGATGGCAGCTCCCTGCCCCCTGTAGTCATGGTTTCCTCCCTCCAGCTGGATGGCAGCTCCCCGCCCCGCCCCCTGTAGTCATGGTTTCCTCCCTCCAGCTGGATGGCAGGAAACAGGGTAGAATGAAGAAATAACTTTTTTGCCAAATACATTTTCCAAAATTGTTACGTGTTAGTCAAGCACATAATCAATATGATTTTGTAGCTCCTTTGCCAAGGCGTCATTACGTTGGAGGTAGTTAGCTACAGCGTTTAGTCAACTAAGCAAGAACACTTTGCTGCCCGCACATCCTTTGATCTCCGCCTCGGTATTATGCACGAGCGCATTAACGAGCAAGGAAACATGATGTCGGGGTAGTTCAGTGCACGTCACTGTGTGGATGGAAACCCGACATGTGGCAGAGGGATCTGTGCCACTAATACCGTCCTTCACAGGAAGTTATGTCAGACTGTTGAAGATTAGCAATCCTATGTTCATGAATCAGTTGTGGATCTGTCCTCGTCAAATAGCTGGAGATCAACCGTAGGCTGCTAACGATGCCAAAATAGTCAGGTCACCAATGACAACAAGGCGTGTTGAATGAATGGTTGCCTCGTAGTCAGACCTAACTTAATGGGATTAGGTCACAAACTCATATAGGTTTACAGTAGTTCAGTTGTTTCATATTCCAAATAGCCTACAGTAAAATAGACTACTACATAAAATACACTTTTTCATTAGAACCAACCTACATTGCACCCAGTCATTGAATTATTCTGAATTTTCTCCCCAAACATTAACATTAAATTGACATTTTCCAAAGACTATTCACATAATATACACTTTTTCATTAGAACCAACCTTAGGCCTACTTTTTATTTATTTTTTATTTATTTTATTTCACCTTTATTGAACCAGGTAGGCTAGTTGAGAACACCTTCATTGAACCAGGTAGGCTAGTTGAGAACACCTTCATTGAACCAGGTAGGCTAGTTGAGAACAAGTTCTCATTTGCAACTGCGACCTGGCCAAGATAAAAACTTAGCAATTCGACACATACAACAACACAGAGTTAGATATGGAATAAAGAAAACATAGTCGATAACACAGTAGAACGAAAGAACCAAATGTCTATATACAGTGACTACAAATGAGGTAAGATAAGGGAGGTAAGGCAATAAATAGGCCATGGTGGCGAAGTAATTACAATATAGCAATTAAACAGTGGAATGGTAGATGTGCAGAAGATGAATGGGAGCACCACCTTGGCAGAACATCCTAGGGAGAGGCCTGATTGTACATCTAAACATATTTCTAGTTAGCTAGTGAAGAGTAGCCAATTACCAAGTACCCATAACAGTCTATAGACTACCATTCATACTGAAGCAGTGTTCTGCCAACAGCATTAGTTTGGAGTCAGGTCCAGGAGTGGTTGTTGAATCATAATGTCTGTAAAACAAACAAAAAAATAATAATTATAATAATGCAAAATATATATATATATAAAAGGATCAGAAATTATGCAAGTAATGTTATATATATATATAAAAAATGTGTGATTTTATTTAGGTTTTTATACATAGGCCAAAGACATTTGACAACTTAACATTTCACAGACATAACAATTTTGGAAAATGTATTTGGCAAAAAGTTATTTCTTCATTCATCCGACCCTTTTTCCTCACACATCAACAAACAAAGTGGGGAGCTGCCATCCAGCTGGAGGGAGGAAACCATGACTACGGGGGGCGGGGAGGGGAGCTGCCATCCAACTGGAGGGAGGAAACCATGACTACGGGGGGCGGGGCGGGGAGCTGCCATCTAGCTGTCATATGAGTATCCTTTTCTGACTCAAATAGGATTCCCTCAACATGTCAAAAAAAAATCTGATTTACATTTTGTCATAGAAAACTTTTAAGTTGCATGTATTTGAAAATGTTTACGTTGGTCAGTCCAAAATGTATTTTTAATTCTGTCATGGAAATAATTGTATTGCTTATTAGCAGTTAATTTACGGTTTCTATGGCTTTAGTTTTCCATGTGTACCAATTTATCTGTGAATTCTGAAAAGTTATTCAAGGATTGTTCCATAGGATTGTGTTTTTAGGGAGTGATATTGGTTATTGTAGAATTTATTTAATATTTAATATTTAATATTTAATTATAATCTATTTGTTTTTCTTCCATATTGATATAGTGTTCTTATTTTTTATATATTTTTTGTGATATCCAATTGGTAGTTACAGTCTTGTCCCATCGCTGCAACTCCCCAATGGACTCGGGAGAGGGGAAGGTCGAGAGCCATGCGTCCTCCGAAACACAACCCAGCCAAGACACACTGCTTCTTGACACACTGCTCGCTTAACCCGGAAGCCCGGAAAGTCACCTACTCGTTTTTCTTTATTTTTACTATATTCTACATTGTAGAATAATAGTGAAGACATCAAAACTATGAAATAACACATGGAATCATGTAGTAACCAATAAAGTGTTAAACAAGTCAAAATATATTTTATATTTGAGATTCTTATAAGTAGCCAACCTTTGCCTTGATGACAGCTTTGCACACTCTTAGCATTTTAGATTATTCCCCCATTTTTTTTTTAACAAGGGGGCATTGAGTTTTCAAAATTAGGCAGGTATATCAAGACATTGTTGGCAAATAAATGTAGTTTATATTCATGTTTGTAACGAGTGTGCTGAGAGTCGGCTGAGAGCAAGTTCGGGGAGTGAGTGTTTTAATAAATAAACACAATGTAATACAAAATAAGAACCACGAACAACGTACAGACACGACACAGAAACAGAAACAATGACGCCTGGGGAAGGAACCAAAGGGAGTGACAGATATCGGGAAGGTAATCAAGGAGGTGATGGAGTCCAGGTGAGTGACATTATGCGCTGATGCGCGTAACGATGGGGACAGGTGTGCCCCATAACAAGCAGCCTGGTGACCTAGAGGCTGGAGAGGGAGCACACATGACAGTACCCCCTCCTTAACGAGCAGCCTGGTGACCTAGAGGCCGGAGAGGGAGCACACGTGACAATACTCCCTCCCCGACATGTGGCTCCATCCTCAGGACGCCTACCAAAATGACGATCCCGGGGATCAGGAGCGGACCGGTCACCTTTGCTACGGTGCGGGAACCTGTCAATCCGGCTGAGGCGCGGGAGCATGGGGACTTCGAGTGCTGGAGTGAGAGCATACGTGACAGTACCCCCTCCCCGGTGCATTTGGCTCCAGCCGCAGGACGCCAACCACAGGCACGATCCCGGGGATCAGGAGTGAACCAGTAGCCTCCGCTGAGGCGCAGAAACCTGAAGTACCGTTTTTCGGCCTCCCATGTTGCCTCGGTCGAGGCATGGGAGCCTATCGAGCCAGCTGAACCATGGGAGCCTATCAATCCCGCTGAGGCATGGGAGCCTATTGAGCCAGCTGAACCATGGGAGCCTATCGATCCCGCTGAGGCATGGGAGCCTATCGATCCCGCTGAGGTATGGAAACCCGTCGAGCCAGCTGAGGCAGGGGAACCCATTGAATCCGCCGAGGCATGTGAATCCGACAAACCGGCTGAGGCCTCCCAGGTAACTCCGGTTCTGACACCCAGACCCGACATCACCTCCAAAACAAACACAAAAAAACACTCCCTGATGCTTCCCTCTGGCGAGGCGTTATTCTGTAACGATGTGCGCTGAGAGTCAGGAAGCAAGTTCAGGGAGTGAGTGTTTTAATCAATAAACACAACGTAATACAAAATAAGAACCACGAACAACGTACAGACATGACACAGAAACAGAAACAATGATGCCTGGGGAAGGAACCAAAGGGAGTGACAGATATAGGGAAGGTAATCAAGGGGGTGATGGAGTCCAGGTGAGTGTCATTATGCGCAGATGTGTGTAACGATGGTGACAGGTGTGCGCCATAACGAGAAGCCTGGTGACCTAGAGGCCGGAGAGGGAGCACACGTGACAATGTTAACCAATACTGATACTTGTTACGTTTTTGCCAGTGCAAACAGGAGGGGGGACAGAGGACATCCCTGTCTTGTGCCCCTTTCTAAAGCAGTTTCATCAGATAATTAATTGTTTGTGTATGTTTTTCCTTTAGTATATTTGTATAATATTTTTGTGAAATGTTGTTTGATAGACTAATCTGTCTTCTATGTTCATAAATCTATAACGAATAATGAATTTACCTCATGGTGATGTCCCCATGGAAAGACAAAACTCCATCAAAACAGGATGAAATTTTGGGTGGTCTTTCAAAAAACGGCTCTTACACTAAAAGTGCATTATCATAATTTTCACAATTTCACAGTATTACTCCAACCTCATAGTGTGGAAATATATATAAAACATGGGAAATCACATTTTTTTGACTGACATTGGCCTTTAAGTTACAGCAACAGAAGCCATGGAAGAAGATCAACGATACAAGGCAGAATATAATTAGTGGTTTATAGGAACGATATGAGAGTATCAGTAGATATATAAAGCAGAATTATTAATATTTTGTGGAGAATCAGGCCAATAATGAAATTAAATAACGTTGGAAATCATAGGGATTACACACTGCTGGACAGAGAGCAGTGTGTGAAGAAAAATGCAACATTATACCCACATACGCACGCACACACACACTCTCTTCTCCTCTGTACTCTGTATGGCCTATCCTTTATTTATTCATATGCATATACCTGACTGGTTATTTAGATATATTGCTGGTGAGGAGTCTTACATGTGTATCGTATGCCTGACAGACTGCATCTTTGAACTGAGTGTATTGACAAACAGGTGGATAGTTATCTAACAATGGGAATGGCTGTTAGTCCGATTCATGTAAATCACCCATCTCTCAAATAATCCCTTTTCCACAGGGAAAGATCTGAGCACTTCCTCACAATGAGACACATGGCGTATACACACTTTGTATAACCGAATATCTGAACTTTTAAAATAATGTGTGTGTGTGTGTGTTTGTGTGTGTTTGTGTTTGTGTTAAGTGTGTGTGTGAGAGAGAGAGAGAGAGAGAGAGACAGAGTATAAATATATATATATACAGAGTTGTGTATATATATATATATATATAAATTCAGTTGTTTCTGTGTTATTGGTTATAGAAATGTGTAAAATGCATAATTTTAAATGTAAAAGTGTTATAGAATATACTATTTTATCAATCTAGGTCCTAGGGGGAATAGCAAATAATTTTGAATGAATTAAATGCTTAAGATTACAGTTTAATATATATATATATATATATATATATCATGTTAGATATCATATTTTATTAAAAACAAATGTCTGTCTTTATCATAATAATACTGTCGTAAACTTAATTAAATACCTGGAAAAATACACTGTCCAATGTCAAATGTCCCTTTGGAAATGTTCTTTCAACAGCTAGGCTAGGCTAGGCTAGGCTATGATACTGACGCTGATATCAAGCAATCTTTTAATTTACATAACGATGTGTGTGATTCTGGATGTTCAGAATCAGACACATCAATATGTACATTTAAGGATATTGTGTTTGTGTGTGTGTGTGTGTGTGTGTGTGTGTGTGTGTGTGTGTGTGTGTGTGTGTGTGTGTGTGTGTGTGTGTGTGTGTGTGTGTGTGTGTGTGTGTGTGTGTGTGTGTGTGTGTGTGTGTGTGCGTGTGTGTGTGTGTGTGCGTGTGTGTGTGTGTGTAAGCATTAGCCCATATTGTTTGAATTGCCTCTGACTTCATTTCAGAAAATTGACAAAAGAAATGAAATGTATATAATGTATCTAAAGGAGTACATGTCCCTTTGTTTTAAGAAACATATGGTATGGACCATGCATTATCAGAGCATTATCAGAGCATTATCAGAGCATTACAGGAGCATTATCAGAGCATTACCAGAGCATTATCAGAGCAGTATCGGAGCATTATCAGAGCTTTATCGGAGCATTATCAGAGCATTATCAGAGCATTATCAGGGCATTATCGGAGCGTTATCAGAGTGTTATCGGAGCATTATCGGAGCATTATCAGAGCATTATCAGAGCATTATCAAAGCTTTATCAGAGCATTATCAGAGTATTATCAGTGTAAGGGATTTCCTCCTCTTCATCCGAAGAGGAGAGGCGAAAAGGATCAGAGGACCAATATGCGGCGTGGTAAGTGTCCATGGTTCTTTTAATACGTAAATGTACACATGAACAACTGAATACAAAAACAAGAAACGTGAAAACCCCAAACAGTCCTATCTGGTGCAAACACAGAGACAGGAACAATCACCCACAAACACACAGTGAAACCCAAGCTACCTAAGTATGATTCTCAATCAGAGACAACTAATGACACCTGCCTCTGATTGAGAACCAGACTAGGCCGAAACATACAAATCCCCAAATCATAGAAAAACAAACATAGACTGCCCACCCCAACTCACGCCCTGACCATACTAAATAAATACAAAACAAAGGAAATAAAGGTCAGAACGTGACAATCAGAGCATTATCAGAGCATTATCGGAGCATTATCAGATACTGTATATTGACGTATTTTACTGTACATCATGTTATTTTTCCCTTGGAGGGAATTTGTTCAATATATTTTTCAAAATAGATACAGTTGTTCATTCATATATTGTGGGAATTAAAATAGTAAGGCTATATTTCGGATATAAAATGTATCAACTAAAAGAGTTCAATCTTGATTTCATCAGACCAGAAAATCTTGTTTCTCATATTCTGAGAATTCTTTAGGTGCCTTTTGGCCAACTCAAAGCGGACTGTCTGTCATGTGCCTTTTGGCCAACTCCAAGCGGACTGTCTGTCATGTGCCTTTTGGCCAACTCCAAGCGGACTATCTGTCATGTGCCTTTTGGCCAACTCCAAGCGGACTGTCTGTCATGTGCCTTTTGGCCAACTCCAAGCGGACTGTCTGTCATGTGCCTTTTGGCCAACTCCAAGCGGACTGTCTGTCATGTGCCTTTTGGCCAACTCCAAGCGGACTGTCTGTCATGTGCCTTTTGGCCAACTCCAAGCGGACTGTCTGTCATGTGCCTTTTGGCCAACTCCAAGCGGACTGTCTGTCATGTGCCTTTTGGCCAACTCCAAGCGGACTGTCTGTCATGTGCCTTTTGGCCAACTCCAAGCGGACTGTCTGTCATGTGCCTTTTGGCCAACTCCAAGCGGACTGTCTGTCATGTGCCTTTTGGCCAACTCCAAGCGGACTGTCTGTCATGTGCCTTTTGGCCAACTCCAAGCGGACTGTCTGTCATGTGCCTTTTGGCCAACTCCAAGCGAACTGTCATGTGGCTTTTACTGATTTGATTTGAGGAGTGGCTTCCATCTGGCCACTCTACCATAAAGGCCTGATTGATGGAGTGCTGCAAAGATGTTTGTCTTTCTGGAAGGTTCTCCCATCTCCGCAGAGGACCCCCCCCCCTCCCATCTGGACTAGGCTGTGACCCCCCCCCCCCCCCTCCCCTCCCCCCAATCTGGGCTTAGGCTTGACACCCAGTACCTTGTATCCCCTATAACTCTACCCAATGTGTTTCACACTACTAAGCCGAGCCAAACCAAGAAGCTTTACGTACTGTAGCTGCCCTGATTACAAATCCACCAGCACTATTTAGATTGGGTCAGCACCAATAGTGTGAATAGGGTCCAGCGCTGTTCTAGACACCAGACAACAGACTCGTGTCTGTTCTGTTCCAGACAACAGACTTGTGTCTGTTCTGTTCCAGACACCAGGTCTATATCAGTTCTGTACCAGGTCTATACCAGTTCTGTACAAGGTCTATACCAGTTCTGTACAAGGTCTATACCAGTTCTGTACCAGGTCTATACCAGTTCTGTACCAGGTCTGTGGCTGTACCAGGTCTGTACCAGGTCTGTGGCTGTACCAGGTCTGTACCATGTCTGTGGCTGTACCAGGCCTGTACCAGGTCTGTACCAGGTCTGTGGCTGTACCAGGTCTGTACCAGGTCTGTGTCTGTACCAGGTCTGTACCAGGTCTGTGTCTGTACCAGGTCTGTGTCTGTACCAGGACTATATATGTGCCAGGTCACCAATGAGTCAAGCCATGTGACTGGGGTAATAGATATTTTCCACTCCCTCCTAGCTCACAAATAATCAATCATTGTGTGTCTGTGTATGCGAGTTTGTCTGTGTGTGATTTTGTGTGTGTGTGTGATCTATTCCTCTATCCTGTAAATATGTAGTTGAGGATCCTTAACGTCCACAAAACTACGAGAGAGGGAGAGGGAGAAAGATGAGCGTTTTGGTGTTTGTGTGTGTATGTGTTTTACCAAGCTGAGGTGTGTTTGAAAGTGACGAGCAATATGATCTCGTATTAATATGATCTCTTATCAATATGATCTCTTATTAATATGATCTCTTACTAATATGATCTCTTATTAATATGATCTCTTATTCATATGATCTCTTATTAATATGATCTCTTACTAATATGATATCTTATTAATATGATCTCTCTGATCCAATCACAGCGGCTGACAGCTGGCAGGGGAAGCCTGGGTGTTAGTCTGTTGCTCTCCACACAGCTTCACCTGGGCAGAGAAGACAGCCCTACTGCTAAACAACAGTGTTGATCTAGGATCAGGCCCCCATTTGTCTGTCTAATCTCATTCCTTATCATCTACAAGGTCAAACTGATCCTAGACCAGCACTCCTTCTCTTTAGACACTTTGTGAATACAGGCCCTGACCTACCCGTCTTAGCTACTGTACAAGCGTGACATCGATTGGTCTGTAAGGCCTACATGGGGCTTTCCTGAGTGGCGCACCGGTCTAAAGGCACTGCATCTCAGTCCTAGAAGCATCACTACAGACCCCCTGGTTCGATTCCAGGCTGTGTCACAACAGGCAGTGATTGTGAGTCCCATACGGTGGTGCACAGTTGGCCCAGCGTCGTCCGGGTTTGGTCGGGGGTTGGCCGTCATTGTAAAATAAGAATTTGTTCTTAACTGACCTGCCTAGTTATATGTTAAATCAAATTCAAAAATTTAATAAACATGTATACTGTATCTTGACAATAAATTCATGTGTTTTGTTTATACTGAGGCATTGGCTTGACTTACCCATGTTTCCTACACATACACATATATACGCAACAATTTTAGTTACTTTTCATAGGAAATCAGTCAATTGAAATAAATTCATTAGGTCCTAATATATGGATTTCACATGACTGGGAATACAAATATGCATCTGTTGGTCACAGATACCTTTAAAACAAAAGGTAGGGGTGTGGATGAGAGAACCAGTCAGTATCTGGTGTGACCACCATTTGCCTCATGCAGCCCGACACATCTCCTTCGCATAGAGTTGATCAGGCTTTTAATTGTGGCCTGTGGAATGTTGTCCCACTCCTCTTCAATGGCTGTGCGAAGTTGCTGGATATTGGCGTTAACTGGAAAAATGCTGTTGTACCTGTCGATCCAGAGCATCCCAAACATGCTCAATGGGTGACGTGTCTGGTGAGTATGCAGGCCATGGAAGAACTGGGACATTTTCAACTTCCAGGTATTGTGTACAGATCCTTGCGACATGGGGTCATGCATTATCATGCTGAAACATGAGGTGATGGCGGCAGATGAATGGCACGACAACGGGCCTCAGGATCTCGTCACGGTATATCTGTCACTTCAAATTGACATCGATAAAATGCAACCGTGTTGGTTGTCCGTAGCTTATTCCTGCCCATACCATAACCCCACTGCCACCATGGGGCACTCTGTTCACAACGTTGACATCAGCAAACCGCTCGCCCACACGTCTGCCATCTGCCCGGTACGGGATTCATTTGTGAAGAGCACACTTCTCCAGCATGCCAGTGGCCATCGAAGGTGAGCATTTGCCCACTGAAGTCAGTTACGACGTCGAACTGCAGTCAGGTCAAGACCCTGGTGAGGACGAAGAGCATGCAAATGAGCTTCCCTGAGATGGTTTCTGACAGTTTGTGCAGAAATTCTTTGGTTGTGTAAACCCACAATTTGATCAGCTTTCCGGGTGTCTGGTCTCAGATGATCCCGCAGGTGAAGAAGCCAGATGTGGAGGTCCTGGGATGGCGTGGTTACACGTGGTCTGTGGTTGTGAGGCCGGTTGGACATACTGCCAAATTCTCTAAAATGACTTTGGAGGCGGCTTATGATAGAGAAATTTACATAAAATTATCTGGAAACAACTCTGGTGGACATTCTTGCAATCAGCATGCTAAGTTGCATGCTCCCTCAAAACCTGAGACATCTGTGGCGTTGTGTGACAAAACTGCACATTTTAGAGTGGCCTTTTATTGCCCCCAGCACAAGGTGCACCTGTGTAATGATCATCCTAATTAATAAGCTCATTGATATCAGCACCTATCAGGTGGATGGATTATCTTAGCAAAGGAGAAATGCTCACTAACAGGGATGTAAACACATTTGTTTGCGACATTTGAGAGAAATGAGCTTTTTGTGCCTATGGAACATTTATATGTTTGTTCATGAAACAGTGGATCAACACTTGACATGTTGTTTACATTTTGTTTAGGTGTGTATTCTCTTGGATAGACTCACTGACAAGTCATGTAACATGTTATAAACATACGGTAAACATGTCAACTAAAAGCAGATTTACCGAACTGGATGTCGAAGGGATCTCGGAGTTAGCCATCCCTGAGACCAGGTTTGGTATCTCATACGTCTGTAAGTTAACAAATGAAAGGTACGGTGGAGGTCTTTAGGGTAGCCTAGTGGTTAGAGCGTTGGACTAGTAACCGAAAGGTTGCAAGTTCAAAACCCCCGAGCTGACAAGGTACAAATCTGTTGTTCTGCCCCTGAACAGGCAGTTAATCCACTGTTCCTAGGCCGTCATTGACAATAAGAATTTGTTGTTAACTGACCTGCCTAGTTAAAATAAAGGAAAAATAAAATGAAACGAGTGCTTCATAGAGTGTCAGCCTACTTTCTGATACAGAACGCTGTGCTGAACGTGTGTGTTGGATATGGGTTGGTTAAACTTGTGCTGTTTGACCTTGAGGAGTCCAGACCACGGTCGTCCTGCTGAGTGGAACACTAGTGCACTGGGCCGTGTGTTGATGGGTGATGGGGGGGCAGGGACAGGCTGGGCTGGGGGGGGGGGATAAGGACAATGTTGGAGGACAGATTAGCCGTTGCTCTAAAGAGCAGAGCAGCGTAGCCTCCCGCTCACAATAAGCCCTGAACCTTTGAAGTGGTTCACCCCTCTGCTCCCCTACCTCAAACTGTCCCTAACCCCCTCCTGACCCATATTCACCTGGTCCTTTACCCCTAACCCCACCCTAATCCATATTCACCTGGTCCGTTACCCCTAACCCCCTCCTAACCCATATTCACCTGGTCCGTTACTCCTAACCCCACCCTAATCCATATTCACCTGGTCCGTTACCCCTAACCCCCTCCTAACCCATATTCACCTGGTCCGTTACCCCTAACCCCACCCTAATCCATATTCATCTGGTCCGTTACCCCTAACCCCCTCCTAACCCATATTCACCTGGTCCGTTACTCCTAACCCCACCCTAATCCATATTCACCTGGTCCGTTACCCCTAACCCCCTCCTAACCCATATTCACCTGGTCCGTTACCCCTAACCCCACCCTAATCCATATTCACCTGGTCCGTTACCCCGAACCCCCTCCTAACCCATATTCACCTGGTCCGTTACCCCTAACCCCACCCTAATCCATATTCACCTGGTCCGTTACCCCTAACCCCCTCCTAACCCATATTCATCTGGTCCATTACCCCTAACCCCCTCCTAACCCATATTCACCTGGTCCGTTACCCCTAACCCCCTCCTAACCCATATTCACCTGGTCCGTTACCCCTAACCCCCTCCTAATCCATATTCACCTGGTCTGTTACCCCTAACCCCCTCTTAACCCATATTCACCTGGTCCGTTACCCCTAACCCCCTCCTAATCCATATTCACCTGGTCTGTTACCCCTAACCCCCTCCTGACCCATATTCACCTGGTCCATTACCCCTGACCCTCTCCTAACCCATATTCACCTGGTCCATTACCCCTGACCCATATTCACCTGGTCCGTTACCCCTAACCCCACCCTAATCCATATTCACCTGGTCCGTTACCCCTAACCCCACCCTAATCCATATTCACCTGGTCCGTTACCCCTAACCCCACCCTAATCCATATTCACCTGGTCCCCCACTCAGATCATTTGTTAACAAGCGGGCCACTGGCACTCCATTTCAGACAGCACCAACTATTCTCAATTTCCATGGCTAGCTAGTGGCATGGGCCCGTGTGTGTGTGTGTTTGAGTAAGTGTGTGTGTGTGAGTCCGTACAAGGCCCTGTGTGGTGCCTGGCTGACGGACGGATGCTGAGTCACCAAGGGCAGGGCCTAATTATTGTGCATTTTGGAAGTCCATTATTCCCAGTTCAGTGTGAGTGATCCCGTTGACCTTGTCCTGACACGTGTCTAATCTTTTCACTCTGTTTCTAACGCTTCCCTCATTCTTTTCTCTCTTTTCCCCTCCCTCCCTCCCTCCCTCCGGCTGTCTTTGCCCTGCTGCCTGGTTAGCATCACAATGGGCCTCCTCCTCCCTCCTCCTCCTCAACCCAGCGGCCGACTCGGCCCGCTCGGCACGCCACGCGCTGTCTCTCGTTGCCAGACCACCCGCCTTCATTGCAACTAGAGAGAGGTGAGACCCGACCTCGTGTTGTTCATGTCCCCATGTTGTCTCCCCTCTCTCTCTCCACAGCTTCAGATAATAAATAATATTAGCAGCATTTATCAAATGCTGCTAATAAACGATTAGGAATCAAATCAATTATGAATAATTACATATGCAATAGGTAATACAATGAAATTAAAAATGTAATGTTAGGTCCAATGACACACAGCCATGCAGGCTAACTCTCAGTCACAGCAGAATGTCCACACCATCTCTCTGACCCGGGCTAAGACAGAGATCCTAAGGGTCAAATATATCCTCATCGAGAAGATGCCCACTGACGTAGTAGACCTGGGGGTCATAGATATCCTCATAGAGATGATGCCCACTGATGTAGTAGACCTATTGGTCAGAGGCAGAGAGAGATAGAGAGAGGCAGAGAGAGATAGAGAGAGAGGCATAGAGATAGAGAGAGAGGCATAGAGAGAGAGAGACAGAGAGAGAGAGAGAGAGAGAGAGAGAGAGAGAGAGAGAGAGAGAGAGAGAGAGAGCGAGCGAGAGAGAGAGAGAGAGAGAGAGAGAGAGAGGAGGGGGAGAAAGAGAGAGAGAGAGAGAGAGAGAGAGAGGAGAGACTGTCTGAGACCTGATGGTGGAGATGAGACTGTCTGAGACCTGATGGTGGAGATGAGACTGTCTGAGACCTGATGGTGGAGATGAGACTGTCTGAGACCTGATGGTGGAGATGAGACTGTCTGAGACCTGATGGTGGAGATGAGACTGTCTAAGACCTGATGGTGGAGATGAGACTGTCTGAGACCTGATGGTGGAGATGAGTCTGTCTGAGACCTGATGGTGGAGATGAGACTATCTGAGACCTGATGGTGGAGATGAGACTGTCTGAGACCTGATGGTGGAGATTAGACTGTCTAAGACCTGATGGTTGAGGTGAGACCTGATGGTGGAGATGAGACTGTCTAAGAACTGATGGTGGAGATGAGACTGTCTGAGACCTGATGGTGGAGATGAGACTGTCTAAGACCTGATGGTGGAGATGAGACTGTCTGAGACCTGATGGTGGAGATGAGACTGTCTGAGACCTGATGGTGGAGATGAGACTGTCTAAGACCTGATGGTGGAGATGAGACTGTCTGAGACCTGATGGTGGAGATGAGACTGTCTGAGACCTGATGGTGGAGATGAGACTGTCTGAGACCTGATGGTGGAGATGAGACTGTCTGAGACCTGATGGTGGAGATGAGACTGTCTGAGACCTGATGGTGGAGATGAGACTGTCTGAGACCTGATGGTGGAGATGAGACTGTCTGAGACCTGATGGTGGAGATGAGACTGTCTGAGACCTGATGGTGGAGATGAGACTGTCTCAGACCTGATGGTGGAGATGAGACTGTCTAAGACCTGATGGTGGAGATGCGACTGTCTGAGACCTGATGGTGGAGATGAGTCTGTCTGAGACCTGATGGTGGAGATGAGACTATCTGAGACCTGATGGTGGAGATGAGACTGTCTGAGACCTGATGGTGGAGATTAGACTGTCTAAGACCTGATGGTTGAGGTGAGACCTGATGGTGGAGATAAGACTGTCTAAGACCTGATGGTGGAGATGAGACTGTCTGAGACCTGATGGTGGAGATGAGACTGTCTGAGACCTGATGGTGGAGATGAGACTGTCTGAGACCTGATGGTGGAGATGAGACTGTCTGAGACCTGATGGTGGAGATGAGACTGTCTGAGACCTGATGGTGGAGATGTGACTGTCTGAGACCTGATGGTGGAGATGAGACTGTCTGAGACCTGATGGTGGAGATGAGACTGTCTGAGACCTGATGGCGGAGATGAGACTGTCTGAGACCTGATGGTGGAGATGAGACTGTCTGAGACCTGATGGTGGAGATGAGACTGTCTGAGACCTGATGGTGGAGATGAGACTGTCTGAGACCTGATGGTGGAGATGAGACTGTCTGAGACCTGATGGTGGAGATGAGACTGTCTGAGACCTGATGTTGGAGATGAGACTGTCTGAGACCTGATGGTGGAGATGAGACTGTCTGAGACCTGATGGTGGAGATGAGACTGTCTAAGACCTGATGGTTGAGGTGAGACCTGATGGTGGAGATGAGACTGTCTGAGACCTGGGATCTCCCTACAACAAAGCCACAAAAAAAAGATGAGTCTTTATTTTGACTTCCGTTCAGACGTCTACCTTTTAGTTTGGAATATGTGGCAGCAACAGAAAAATGGAGGCTGGAAGGCTCCTTACTTTTAGGTGTTTATCTTTCCTTCCTCTAGGTAATGGATATCATCATGTACTGCAACGAAGGCTCTCTGGTGAAGAAGAAAGGGCTGAATGAATGTTTCCTTGCTGTCTTCGAGTGAGTAGTCATGTCCTGTGTGTCCGTGTCCTGTCTTGTCTCTTACACCATTGCCTGTCTCTGCTGCACACTGTCATAGACACGTCACAGTAGTCTACAGTACCAGCCAAACGTTTGGACACACCTACTCAAGTTTATGGTTTTTATTTTTTTACATTTCTACTATTTTCTACATTGTAGAATAACAGTGAAGACATCAAAACTATGAAATAACTCGTATGGAATCATGTAGTAACCAAAAAAGTGTTAAACAAATCTAAATATATTTTAGATTAGCCACCCTTTGCCTTGATGACAGCTTTGCACACTCTTGGCATCTTCTAAACTAGCTTCACCTGGAATGCTTTTCCAACAGTCTTGAAGGAGTTCCCACATATGCTGAGCACTTGTTGGCTACTTTTCCTTTACTCTGTGGTACAACTCATCCCATCTCAATTGGGTTGAGGTCAGGTGATTGTGGAGGCCAGGTCATCTGATGCAGCACCCCATCACTCTCCTTCTTGGTCAAATAGCCCTTACACAGCCTGGAGGTGTGTTGGGTCATTGTCTTGTTGAAAAACAAATGATAGTCCCACTAAGCGCAAACCAGATAGGATGGCGTATCGCTGCAGAATGCTGTGGTAGCCATGCTAGTTAAGTGTGCCTTGAATTCTAAATAAATCACAGACAGTGTCACCAGCAAAGCACCCTCACACCATTACACCTCCTCCTCCATGCTTCACGGTGGGAACCACATATGTGGAGATCATCCATTCACCTTCTCTGCGTCTCGCAAAGACACAATGGTTGGAACCAAAAATCTCATATTTGGACTCATCAGACCAACAGACCGATTTCCACCAGTCTAATATCAGTTACTCGTGTTTCTTGGCCCAAGCAAGTCTCTTCTTATTATTGGTGTCCTTTAGTGGTGGTTTTTTTTCTCCAGCAATTTGACCATGAAGGCCTGATTCACACAGTCTCCTCTGAACAGTAGATGTTGAGATGTCTGTTATTGAACTGTGTGAAGCATTTATTTGGGCTGCAATCTGAGGCTGGTAACTCTAATGAACTTATCCTCTGCCGCAGAGGTAACTCTGGGTCTTCTATTTCCTGTGGCGGTCCTCATGAAAACCAGGTTCATCAATATCGCTTGATGGTTTTTACAACTGCACTTGAAGAAATTTTAAAAGTTCTTGAAATGTTCCGGATTGACTGACTGTCATGTCTTAAAGTAATGATGGACTGACCTTCATGTCTTAAAGTAATGATGGACTGACCTTCATGTCTTAAAGTAATGATGGACTGACCGTCATGGGGGGGGGGGTAATGTCACGTCGGCTCCTCTCCTTGTCCGGGCGCCATTCAGGGGGGGGGGGGGGGGGGAAGGGGGGGTACTGTCACGTCGGCTCCTCTCCTTTGCCGGGCGCCGTTCAGGGGGGGGGGGGGGGTACTGTCACGTCGGCTCCTCTCCTTGTCCGGGCGCCGTTCAGGGGGGGGGGGTTACTGTCACCTCGGCTCCTCTCCTTGTCCGGGCGCCGTTCGGGGGGGGGGGGGGGGGGGTACTGTCACGTCGGCTCCTCTCCTTTGCCGGGCGCCGTTCAGGGGGGGGGGGGGGGGGTACTGTCACGTCAGCTCCTCTCCTTGTCCGGGCGCCGTTCAGTGGGGGTACTGTCATGTCGGCTCCTCTCCTTGTCCGGGCGCCATTCAGGGGGGGGGGAGGTACTGTCATGTCGGCTCCTCTCCTTGTCCGGGCGCCGTTCAGGGGGGGGGGGGTACTGTCACGTCGGCTCCTCTCCTTTGCCGGGCGCCGTTCAGGGGGGGGTTCTGTCACGTCAGCTCCTCTCCTTGTCCGGGCGCCGTTCAGGGGGGGTACTGTCATGTCGGCTCCTCTCCTTGTCCGGGCGCCATTCAGGGGGGGGGGGGGTACTGTCACGTCGGCTCCTCTCCTTTGCCGGGCGCCGTTCAGGGGGGGGTTCTGTCACGTCAGCTCCTCTCCTTGTCCGGGCGCCGTTCAGGGGGGGTACTGTCATGTCGGCTCCTCTCCTTGTCCGGGCGCCATTCGGGGGGGGGGGTACTGTCACGTCGGCTCCTCTCCTTTGCCGGGCGCCGTTCAGGGGGGGGTTCTGTCACGTCGGCTCCTCTCCTTGTCCGGGCGCCGTTCAGGGGGGGGGTGGGGGGGGTACTGTCACGTCGGCTCCTCTCCTTTGCCGGGCGCGGTTCAGGGGGGGGGGGGTACTGTCACGTCGGCTCCTCTCCTTTTCCGGGCGCCGTTCACCGGCTTTCTAGCCATCGCCGCTCCATTTTTCATATATCCATTTGTTTTGTCTTGTTTTCATACACACCTGGTGTTCATATATCCATTTATCTTGTCTTGTCTCCATAGACATCTGGTTTTCATTTCCCCAATCAATCTACTTGTATTTAACCCTCCCATCATGTTTTGTATGTCATTGTTTTCATGTCATGTGATGTTCGTTAAGCGCTTTACTTTATTGTTCCGTTTTTTTGGAGCGTGTTTGTTTGGTTGTTGTTGTTCCCGGTTTGGAACTATAATAAAGTTTGCTTCATTTCATCATACTCTGCTCTCCTGCACCTGAACTCGCCTTCATACACACCCTGACAGAATTACACACCCTGGCAGAATTACACACCCTGGCAGAATTACACACCCTGACAGAATTACACACCCTGGCAGAATTACACACCCTGACAGAATTACACACCCTGACAGAATTACACACCCTGACAGAATTACACACCCTGACAGAATTACACACCCTGACAGAATTACACACCCTGACAGAATTACACACCCTGACAGAATTACACACCCTGGCAGAATTACACACCCTGGCAGAATTACACACCCTGGCAGAATTACACACCCTGGCAGAATTACACACCCTGGCAGAATTACACACCCTGGCAGAATTACACACCCTGACAGTATTACACACCCTGACAGAATTACCCACCCTGGCAGAATTACACACCCTGACAGAATTACACACCCTGACAGAATTACACACCCTGACAGAATTACACACCCTGACAGAATTACACACCCTGGCAGAATTACACACCCTGACAGAATTACACACCCTGACAGAATTACCCACCCTGGCAGAATTACACACCCTGACAGAATTACACACCCTGACAGAATTACACACCCTGGCAGAATTACACACCCTGACAGAATTACACACCCTGGCAGAATTACACACCCTGACAGAATTACACACCCTGGCAGAATTACACACCCTGACAGAATTACACACCCTGACAGAATTACACACCCTGGCAGAATTACACACCCTGACAGAATTACACACCCTGACAGAATTACACACCCTGGCAGAATTACACACCCTGACATTTACTAAATAGCGCTATCTTCTGTATACCACCCCTACCTTGTCACAACACAATTATTTGACTCAAACGCATTAAGAGGGAAAGAAATTCTACAAATTAACTTTTTATTTGATTTTACCAGGTAAGTTGACTGAGAACACATTCTCATTTACAGCAACAACCTGGGGAATAGTTACAGGGGAGAGGAGGGGGGATGAAGGAGCCAATTGGAAGCCGCGGATGATCTCAGACCCCATGCCTGCAGGAGGCCTTTTGGTAGGCCGTCATTGTAAATAAAAATGGGTATAATAATAATATAATAAATCGGACTTGCCTAGTTAAATAAAATATTTGGTGGCCATGATAGTACGGTATGAAGACCAGATTGGGAATTTAGCCAGGAGACCAGGGTTAACACCCCTACTCTTACGATAAGTGCCATGGGATCTTTAATGACCACAGAGAGTCAGGACACCCCTTTAACATCCCACCCGAAAGACTGCAACCTACACAGGGAAATGTTCCCAATCGCTGGGGCATTAGGATATTTTTTTTAGACCAGAGGAAAAGGTGCCTCCTACTGGCCTTCCAACACCACTTCCAGCAGCATCTGGTCTCCCATCCAGGGACTGGCCAGGACCAACCCTGCTTAGTTTCAGCTGCAAGCCAGCAGGGTGTTATGCTGCTGGTACACCTGTTAATTGAAATGCATTCCAGGTGACTACCTCATGAAGCTGGTTGAGAAAATGCCAAGAGTGTGCAAAGCTGTCAAGGCAAAGGGTGGCTAATTTGAAAAACTACAATATTTTGATTTGTAAATGTTTTTGTTTTTAAAAAATGGTTATTACATGATTCCATATGTGTTATTTGATCATTTTGATGTCCACTATTATTCTACAGTAGAAAATAGTAAAAATAAAGAAAAACCATTGAATGAATAGGTGTCCAAAGTTTTGTCTGTTATTGTAGGTAATGCAATGCATCGTAGTACAGTCTCACCTCCATCGTAGTACCTACTAGTAATCAAATCAAAATCAAATCAAATCAAATGTTATTTGTCACATACACATGGTTAGCAGATGTTAATGCGAGTGTAGCGAAATGCTTGTGCTTCTAGTTCCGACAACGCAGTAATAACATCTTCCTGCTTTGCTATAGATAATATAGCTTAATTAGTCTCCTTTAAATGCTGATCTTTGTACTAGCAGGAAAATGCCAAACTGAAGCGGTCGATCATTTGTTAGCTAAATATCATTGATTTCATAAACCCCTATGGAAAAATGACAAAAGCTCCATGGCAGAAGGCAGCCATGACTGAAACTCTCCACCTCTCTAGTTTAGATCACATCGTTGGCAGCCATTTTGGACCAACTCCTCCGCATGGCCATTTTGAGTTAAATAATAGCGCAGTGAACGGTTAGTGGTGTTAGTGATGGTCTCTCTCTAACCCGCTATAGAGTTGATGTACTGTTAGTGTGTTACTAACAAGACCTCAGAGAGAGAGAGAGAGAGAGAGAGATTATCTAGCCCTCTCGTTTACTTAAAGGTTGATGAGGGGGAAGGGAAAGGGGTCTGGTTATACCCTGGGGTTTGGTAGGGGTCAAGGGTCGGCCCACAGGTGACGGCCATTGGAGTGTGTTGTGTTCTGTGTTTCTACTCTGGTAGGTTCTACATGGTGAACGAGGTGCTGTGTTTCTACTGTCTCTACTGTGTTACTACTGTGTTTCTACTGTCTACTGTGTTTCTACTGTCTCTACTGTGTTTCTACTGTTTCTACTGTGTTTCTACTGTGTTTCTACTGTCTCTACTGTGTTTCTACTGTCTCTACTGTGTTTCTGCTGTCTCTACTGTGTTTCTACTGTCTCTACTGTGTTTCTACTGTGTTTCTACTGTCTCTACTGTGTTTCTACTGTGTTTCTACTGTCTCCACTGTGTTTCTACTGTCTCTACTGTGTTTCTGCTGTCTCTGTTGTGTTTCTACAGTCTCTACTGTGTTTCTACTGTGTTTCTACTGTCTCTACTGTGTTTCTACTGTCTCTACTGTGTTTCTGCTGTCTCTACTGTGTTTCTACTGTGTTTCTGCTGTCTCTGTTGTGTTTCTAATGTCTCTACTGTGTTTCTGCTGTCTCTGTTGTGTTTCTACTGTCTCTACGGTGTTTCTACTGTCTCTGTTGTGTTTCTACTGTCTCTACTGTGTTTCTACTGTGTTTCTGCTGTCTCTACTGTGTTTCTGCTGTCTCTGTTGTGTTTCTACTGTCTCTGCTGTGTTTCTACTGTGTTTCTACTGTGTTTCTACTGTCTCTACTGTGTTTCTACTGTCTCTACTGTGTTTCTACTGTGTTTCTACTGTCTCTGCTGTGTTTCTACTGTCTCTACTGTCTCTACTGTGTTTCTACTGTGTTTCTACTGTCTCTACTGTGTTTCTACTGTCTCTAATGTGTTTCTACTGTCTCTGCTGTGTTTCTACTGTCTCTACTGTGTTTCTACTGTTTATACTGTCTCTACTGTGTTTCTACTGTCTCTACTGTGTTTCTACTGTCTCTGTTGTGTTTCTACTGTCTCTGTTGTGTTTCTACTGTCTCTGTTGTGTTTCTACTGTCTCTGCTGTGTTTCTACTGTCTCTGCTGTGTTTCTACTGTCTCTACTGTGTCTCTGCTGTGTTTCTACTGTCTCTGTTGTGTTTCTACTGTCTCTACTGTGTTTCTACTGTGTTTCTACTGTCTCTACTGTGTTTCTGCTGTCTCTGTTGTGTTTCTACTGTCTCTGCTGTGTTGCTACTGTGTTTCTACTGTGTTTGTACTGTCTCTACTGTGTTTCTGCTGTCTCTGTTGTGTTTCTACTGTCTCTGCTGTGTTTCTACTGTGTTTCTACTGTCTCTACTGTGTTTCTACTGTCTCTACTGTGTTTCTACTGTGTTTCTACTGTGTTTCTACTGTCTCTACTGTGTTTTTACTGTCTCTACTGTGTTTCTACTGTGTTTCTACTGTCTCTACTGTGTTTCTGCTGTCTCTGTTGTGTTTCTACTGTCTCTGCTGTGTTTCTACTGTGTTTCTACTGTGTTTCTACTGTCTCTACTGTGTTTCTACTTTCTCTACTGTGTTTCTACTGTGTTTCTACTGTCTCTACTGTGTTTCTACTGTTTCTACTGTGTTTCTACTGTGTTTCTACTGTCTCTACTGTGTTTCTACTGTCTCTGCTGTGTTTCTACTGTCTCTACTGTGTTTCTACTGTTTATACTGTCTCTACTGTGTTTCTACTGTCTCTACTGTGTTTCTACTGTCTCTGTTGTGTTTCTACTGTCTCTGTTGTGTTTCTACTGTCTCTGTTGTGTTTCTACTGTCTCTGCTGTGTTTCTACTGTCTCTACTGTGTCTCTGCTGTGTTTCTACTGTCTCTGTTGTGTTTCTACTGTCTCTACTGTGTTTCTACTGTGTTTCTACTGTCTCTACTGTGTTTCTGCTGTCTCTGTTGTGTTTCTACTGTCTCTGCTGTGTTTCTACTGTGTTTCTACTGTGTTTCTACTGTCTCTACTGTGTTTGTACTGTCTCTACTGTGTTTCTGCTGTCTCTGTTGTGTTTCTACTGTCTCTGCTGTGTTTCTACTGTCTCTACTGTGTTTCTACTGTCTCTACTGTGTTTCTGCTGTCTCTGTTGTGTTTCTACTGTTTCTACTGTGTTTCTACTGTGTTTCTACTGTGTTTCTACTGTCTCTGCTGTGTTTCTACTGTCTCTACTGTGTTTCTACTGTCTCTACTGTGTTTCTACTGTGTTTCTACTGTGTTTCTACTGTCTCTACTGTGTTTCTACTGTCTCTACTGTGTTTCTACTGTGTTTCTACTCTGTTTCTACTGTCTCTACTGTGTTTCTACTGTCTCTGCTGTGTTTCTACTGTCTCTACTGTGTTGCTACTGTTTATACTGTCTCTACTGTGTTTCTACTGTCTCTACTGTGTTTCTACTGTCTCTGTTGTGTTTCTACTGTCTCTGCTGTGTTTCTACTGTCTCTGCTGTGTTTCTACTGTCTCTACTGTGTCTCTGCTGTGTTTCTACTGTCTCTGTTGTGTTTCTACTGTCTCTACTGTGTTTCTACGGACTCTGTTGTGTTTCTACTGTCTCTACTGTGTTTCTACTGTGTTTCTACTGTCTCTGTTGTGTTTCTACTGTCTCTACTGTGTTTCTACTGTCTCTACTGTGTTTATACTGTCTCTACTGTGTTTCTACTGTCTCTACTGTGTTTCTACTGTCCCTACTGTGTTTTTACCAGTGTGTTTCTACTGTTTCTACCAGTGTGTTTCTACCAGTCTTTTTCTACTGTTTCTCCCAGTGTGTTTCTACCAGTCTTTTTCTACTGTTTCTACCAGTGTGTTTCTACCAGTCTTTTTCTACTGTCTCTACTGTGGTTCTACTGTCTCTACTGTGTTTCTACTGTTTCTCCCAGTGTGTTTCTACCAGTGTGTTTCTACCAGTGTGTTTCTACCAGTGTGTGTCTACCAGTGTGTTTCTACTGTTTCTACCAGTGTGTTTCTACCAGTGTGTTTCTACCAGTGTGTTTCTACCAGTGTGTTTCTACTGTTTCTACCAGTGTGTTTCTACCAGTGTGTTTCTACTGTTTCTACCAGTGTGTTTCTACCAGTGTGTTTCTACTGTTTCTACCAGTGTGTTTCTACCAGTGTGTTTTTACCAGTGTGTTTCTACCAGTGTGTTTCTACTGTTTCTACCAGTGTGTTTCTACTGTTTCTCCCAGTGTGTTTCTACCAGTGTGTTTCTACCAGTGTGTTTCTACCAGTGTGTTTCTACTGTTTCTACCAGTGTGTTTCTACTGTTTCTACCAGTGTGTTAATACCAGTGTGTTTCAACCAGTCTTTTTCTACTGTTTCTACCAGTGTTTTCTGCTGCAGTCTTCTTGGCCACGGAAAAATCGTTGTTGCCACATAAAAAATTTAACAAAATGTTTACTAGTGATAATGCTTATTGCTATTAATGCTTATTGCTAATAGTAATGATAATATGGACCGTGAATAGGGTATAATCTGAACAAATCATTGTACCAATATGTTATTGGGCATATTATTATATATATATATATATATATATATATATAGTTATATATATAGTTATATATATAGTTATATATATAGTTATATATATAGTTATATTTCTGAAGGTGGAAATTATATTTTAGATGGTGTCGGCATCATTTCATTTGAATCACTTTTGGAGAGGAATGGCTTTTAAAAAGTCACCAGAACTCACCCCCGCCCCTCACACACGCACACACACACACACACACACACACACACACACACACACACACACACACACACACACACACACACACACACACACACACACTGGTTTCTACTGCGTGATTGTATTGTGTTTCCAATGTACTTCCTGTCTGTTTCAGGTTATACATGGTGGGCAACTGCGACCGAATTCGCCGTGTTGCCGCGGGGGCCCACCAGGGCTCGGTCGCCCCCTATGACGTCCGCACGGGCAAGTGCCAGGTAAACACCTAAATAACACCATACCCCTCATGCAAACACACTCCACTACCTTGTGCCTGGCGGCGATGGTAGGGGAGGGGGGGGGGGTTAATTAATGTGAGAGAGGAAGGAGGGAAACACACCCCAGCAGACCAACAAAGAGGCTGTGTTCCTGATCGATATGGTGCTGTGAGGTGGACTGTTAAAACTACTTGGCACCACACGTCCCGCTAGGGCACCTCCCCCCACTGCTCAACTGACACAGTAGCACACAGAACGCAAAAAATATTCTTAGAAATATTTAACCTCCACACATTAACAAGTCCAATAGCTCAAATGAAAGATAAACACCTTGTTCATCTAGCCACCAAGTCAGATTTCTAAAATGTTTTACGGCGAAAACATAGCACATATTTATGTCAAACCACCACCAAAGATAGGCTAATTTACATAGCCATTTTGTAGAACAATAGATGCAATCACAAAAGCAGGATTAAAAGTAAAATAATTCACTAACCTTTTGAAAGTCTTCATCAGATGAAAGGAATAGGACATGTTATACAGTACATTTATGTTTTTTTCAATAATATGCTAATTATATCCATAAATCACGGTTTACATAGAAGGTCATGGCTAAAAAATGCTACAACAATGCCTGGAGAAATACACATCATAAACGTTGACTAAATATACATGTTCTACATATACTTAGAAAGATACACTTCTTCTTAATAAAACAGCTGTGTTACATTTATTTTTAACTTTACAGATTTCGTTCACTAGGCTATAATGTGAGTCGGCGCTCAGGAATTAGCATTTTGGCTCCTCCACAGAAACCCAAATTTAACACATAAATGTTCCCTTACCTTTGCTGTTCTTCCATCAGAAGACCTGGAAGGGTTTATACTTACCAAAAACAGCTTTAGTTTTGAAGTCTGTGTCTTTCGGTTATCAAACACGACATATTTCGGTTGAAATGCAGCCAAAAAGTAAAGTTAGTTCGCACCAAAACGTCGAAATTACATATTATATGTCGACTAAACTTGTCAAACTTGGTTCAGAACACAGCGTTAGCATGCTATATAGCTTCACCGCAATTCTCAGGACAAAGAGAAACACACGCATCGTTTAATCAATCTTGGAAGAAAGACAGAATGCGCGTCAGAGTAACCTGTTTTCCTCGGGCGACCGAAAGGTTTCGGCCCGTCATTAATCTCGTGAGCGGCGAATCACACAATGAGAAGCCCCATTGAAAGCGGACACCGCGCTGAAGGCATAGGAACTGTTCCCAGGACTGTAGGTGCTTGGGAAGGGTGGGGGCGATGACGTCAAAGTTGGGCCAACTTTTTGGATGACAAGAGAGAGTTTGGGAGAATGAGTGCCCTGAGAGTTCTGCTTTACTTACAGACATAATTTAAACGGTTTTAGAAGCTTTAGAGGCTTTTCTATTCAATAATATTTATTATATGCATATATTAGCAATTTTTTACAGATTTTTTTTCTGTTTACTATGGGCACGCATTTCACCAACGGGGCCTTAACAGGTTTTAATGGGTCCAATGCCAGTGGTGTGTAGAGGAGAACCCCCCCCCCCCCCAGTGCAGGTGCCCCCCTCTCCTGTCCTCTTCTCCTGCACTCCTCTCCTACTACTGTCCTGCCCCCCTCTCCTGTCCTCTTCTCCTGCACTCCTCTCCTACTACTGTCTTGCCCCCCTCTCCTGTCCTCTTCTTCTGCCCTCCTCTCCTACTCCCCTCTAATACTACTGTCTTGCCCCCTCTCCTGCCCTCCTCTCCTACCCCCCTCTCCTACTACTGTCTGGTACTCCTCTCCTGTCCTGTTCTCCTGCACTCCTCTCCTACTCCCCTTCTCCTGCACTCCTCTCTTACTCCCCTCTCCTGCTACTGTCTTACCCCCCTCTCCTGCCCTCCTCTCCTGCCCCCCTCTCCTGCCCTCCTCTCCTGCCCCCCTCTCCTGCCTTCCTCTCCTGCCCACCTCTCCTGCCCTCCTCTCCTACCCCCCTCTCCTGCCCTCCTCTCCTACCCCCCTCTCCTACTACTGTCTGGTACTCCTCTCCTGCCCTCCTCTCCTACCCCCCTCTCCTACTACTGTCTGGTACTCCTCTCCTGCCCCTCGTTCTCCTACTCTCCTCTCCTGCCCCCTTTTCCTACCGCCCTCTCTTGCTACCCCGCCCTCTTCTGCCCCCTCTTTCTCCTGCCCCCACCTCTCCAGCCAGGGGCACCTGTGAGTCAGGGTGATAGGTCAGGATCAATAATTTAGCAGCAGGGGGGGAAGGAGCTGTGGCATGGTGGGTGGGCAGCAAGGTTCGTGGGTATGGAGGTTGGCATGGGAGAGGGGGGAGGGGTGAGGCCAGAGGCACCCTGCCTGGCAGGAGGGAGTGGAGCACAGGGCAGGGTCTCCTCTCACTTCCACTCCTCTGCTCCCCTCTTTGTCTGAGAGTACAGGGGCAGCAGGAAGAGAGACCTTGAGTGGCACCCGGCCCAGTTATCGATTAGGGAGGTCGTAAGGTGGGCTCTCACTGGGCTGAGCTGGGGCTGAATGCATTGTAGTGGTTTGTGGTGGGCTGTGGCGTTAGTGTTGAGCTGTGGGGTTAGTGTTGAGCTGTGGGTTAGTGTTGACCTATGGGTTAGTGTTGAGCTGTGGGGTTAGTGTTGAGCTGTGGGTTAGTGTTGAGCTGTGGGGTTAGTGTTGAGCTGTGGGGTTAGTGTTGAGCTGTGGGGTTAGTGTTGAGCTGTGGGGTTAGTGTTGAGCTGTGGGGTTAGTTTTGACCTATGGGGTTAGTGTTGAGCTGTGGGGTTAGTGTTGAGCTATGGGGTTAGTGTTGAGCTGTGGGGTTAGTGTTGACCTATGGGGTTAGTGTTGAGCTGTGGGGTTAGTGTTGAGCTGTGGGGTTAGTGTTGAGCTGTGGGGTTAGTGTTGACCTATGGGGTTAGTGTTGAGCTGTGGGGTTAGTGTTGAGCTGTGGGGTTAGTGTTGAGCTGTGGGGTTAGTGTTGAGCTGTGGGGTTAGTGTTGAGCTGTGGGGTTAGTGTTGAGCTGTGGGGTTAGTGTTGACCTATGGGGTTAGTGTTGAGCTGTGGGGTTAGTGTTGACCTATGGGGTTAGTGTTGAGCTGTGGGGTTAGAGTTGAGCTGTGGGGTTAGTGTTGAGCTGTGGGGGTTAGTGTTGAGCTGTGGGGTTAGTGTTGAGCTGTGGGGTTAGTGTTGACCTATGGGGTTAGTGTTGAGCTGTGGGGTTAGAGTGAGCTGTGGGGTTAGTGTTGAGCTGTGGGGTTAGTGTTGAGCTGTGGGGTTAGTGTTGAGCTGTGGGGTTAGTGTTGACCTATGGGGTTAGTGTTGAGCTGTGGGGTTAGTGTTGAGCTGTGGGGTTTAGTGTTGACCTATGGGGTTAGTGTTGAGCTGTGGGGTTAGTGTTGAGCTGTGGGGTTAGTGTTGAGCTGTGGGGTTAGTGTTGAGCTGTGGGGTTAGTGTTGAGCTGTGGGGTTAGTGTTGACCTATGGGGTTAGTGTTGAGCTGTGGGGTTAGTGTTGAGCTGTGGGGTTAGTGTTGAGCTGTGGGGTTAGTGTTGAGCTGTGGGGTTAGTGTTGACCTATGGGGTTAGTGTTGAGCTGTGGGGTTAGTGTTGAGCTGTGGGGTTAGTGTTGACCCTATGGGGTTAGTGTTGAGCTGTGGGGTTAGTGTTGACCTATGGGGTTAGTGTTGAGCTGTGGGGTTAGTGTTGAGCTGTGGGGTTAGTGTTGAGCTGTGGGGTTAGTGTTGAGCTGTGGGGTTAGTGTTGAGCTGTGGGGTTAGTGTTGAGCTGTGGGGTTAGTGTTGACCTATGGGGTTAGTGTTGAGCTGTGGGGTTAGTGTTGAGCTGTGGGGTTAGTGTTGACCTATGGGGTTAGTGTTGAGCTGTGGGGTTAGTGTTGACCTATGGGGTTAGTGTTGAGCTGTGGGGTTAGTGTTGAGCTGTGGGGTTAGTGTTGAGCTGTGGGGTTAGTGTTGAGCTGTGGGGTTAGTGTTGATTAAGAAATTAAGAAAAATACAACAAAATAAAAAACGAAGTAACTCCGCCAGATTGTCTCTTTTAGGTCACTGTTGCCGGTCCCAAGCCCGGATAAAGGAGGAGGGTTGGAATTGTGACATGAAAAAAACAAACAAGAATCGACAGAAGAAAGTTCATTTGTAGTTCTAAACATATTTAGGGTGTTCTTTTATTGGCCAATTACACATTCACGTGGCCAATTATGCAAATTAGGTGATGACGTCATTTAGGACAGCCAATAGCTACTTTCCTTAATGAGGAGTTGGCGACACTGACAGGCAGGCTGACACACACGTCACAGTTACAAATAGTAGCGAGCTAGAAATTGGGCAATAATACGTTTTCTAAGATTTCAAAGAAAAATTAAGTAAACAATGAATTTCAGGTGTTCCAGCAACAGTGGACATTGCAATATTTATTTATTGGGGAATTAGGGAAAGCTGTGTATTTAGTGTGCAAAGAGAGCATCATTGTCTTGAAAGACGACAACTTGTTCCGACACTTCGAGACGAAGCATGCAGAGAAACATTGGAATATGTCTCCTGAGCAGAGGGCAAGTGCATCGAAAGAGTTGCTTACTCAGGTGCAACAGCAGCAAGGACTGTTCACCAAACTGCATTCAGCAAATTACTGAATTGCAAGAGCTAGCTATGTATTGTCCCACAAAGATTCCAAAACATAGCAAGCCATTCGCTGAGTGTGAATTCATTTAAAGAATGTTTAATTGACTCTGCAGCAATAGTTTGCCACAACAAAAAAGAGCTGTTTGATAATGTTTCCCTGTCAAGACGAACAGTGACACACGAACAGTGACAAGACACATTCCTTGTCTTCCTCTGATGAGGAGTAAGAGAGGTTGGACAAATTTGCAGCGTGGTAAGTGTCCATTTTAATAAGACAAACTGAACACTACAAAATACACAATAACAAAGTGAAACGGTAACAAACACAGAAAATACCCACAACCCAACAGTGAAACCAGGCGACCTAAATATGGGACAACGGGACAACGATAAACAGCTGCCTCTGATTGAGAACCATATCAGGCCAAACACAGAAATCCCAAAACATAGAAAAGAGAGCAAGACAACCCACCCCAACTCACGCCCTGACCATACTAAAACAAAGACATAATAAAAGAACTAGAATGTGACACCATCACAGAGAATATGGAACACCAGTTGAAAGACAAGGTAAAGGATTTCACCTATTTCTCCTTGGCCCTGGATGAGAGGAGTGATGCACGTGACACGGCACAGTTGTTGATATTCTTACGATGTCATAACCCCAGACTTTGTAATGGCAGAGGAGCTGGCTTCAGTGCAGTCAATGAAGAGCACAACCACAGGGAAAGATTTATTGGAGGTGGTTAATAACTGTGTGGCAAAGCTGGGACTGAGTTTTGAAAAGTTATCCAGTGTGACCTCTGACTGGAAAAAACGTTAGCCTTTTGAAATGGATAAAAGATCAAGTAGCTGAGCTGAACCCAGATCAGCTACTTTTCCTGCATTGCATTATTCATCAGGAGGTGCTCTGCAAATGTGTTCTGAAAATGAGCCATGTTGTGGATACAGTCACTAAAGTGGTAAACTTCATAAGAGCAAAATCTTTAAACCACTGGCAGTTTGTCTCACTGTTGGAAGAGACAGAGTCGGGTCATGCTGATCTCTTTGGGGAAGGTGCTTAAAAGGGTGTGGGACCTGAAATCGGAGATTGCTGAGTTTTTGCAAATGAAAGGAAAATGTGGATTTCCCTCAAATATAAGATAAAGAATGGTTGGATGATTTTGCCTTCATCTTGGACATCATGGCCCTCGTGAATGAACTGAACTCCAAACTAAAAGGGAAGGGCCTTTTTGCACATCAGATGTACAGCCTTGTCAAAGCCTTCAAGGGAAAATTACTCCTCCTGACCCACCAAGTAGAAGCCAACAATCTCACCCACCTTCCGACACTACTAGTCTGTTCCTTATCAGATGACCAGCGGGAGAAGTATACATCGCTGCTACGTGCTTTGAGCGGTGAGTTTTCTCATCGTTTTGAGGATTTGAAATTGGAAAATGTTGCAACAAAGTTGGAAGCACAGAATCATCTAGAATGTCATTGTCATGCTGTAGCATTAAGATTTACCTTCACTGGAACTAAGGGGCCTAGCCACGAACCTTGAAAAACAGCCCCAGACAATTATTCCTCCTCCACCAAACTTTACAGTTGGTTGTGTCTCCAGCAGGAGCTAACGTGGCAAGTAGGGTAGCAGCCTACACAAGAAAGAACTAATATTGATACCATCTCGATCTCACCCTGATACGTATACAGTCTATAACTCAATGGGGAGAGGGATGAACGGCAAACATCAAGCAACAAGCTTCCACTTGCCAACTGTCCCGGAAAACAGTGTGGGAAGTAGTTACCTAGCAACCAATATCAGGGTGACAGTCACAGTGAGCACTCGCACACCGATGCATACAAGCAACAGTACACCCATCATCAGTAGACACGCTCTCACACACACACACCATTTATAGATGATCTCCCCTCTGGCCTATAGTGCCCTTGGTCTTGTCGACATGCTAAAGCTTGTTATCAGCTGTCATTTAGTTTCCTTTATCTCTCTCTCTCCCCAAAGCCTCCACACGTGTTCCTCTGCTGTCCTCCGCCACCTCAGGGTGATGCGGAGCAGAGACAATATGTTTGAAAGAAAAGAAAAGCTCTAAAATAGCAGCTACATCTTGTTGTGCTTTCTAATGTCTCAGCCTTTTCCTGTGTTCATACAGTAGGTTTATACGAGATGGTTTATAGACCATTTATGTTATGTATGTTATGATATATATATATTTTTGGGTGGTGTAATATCGCAAAGGGTTTTAGACTTAAAAAAAAAAGACTATGTAGTGTATATGTGAGTTGGTAGGCAGACTAGTAAAGGGATATACTGTAGGACTAGTAGAAGGGATATACTGTCGGACTAGTACAGGGATATACTGTAGGACTAGAAAGGGATATACTGTAGGACTAGTAAGGGGATATACTGTAGGACTAGTAAAGGGCATATACTGTAGGACTAGTCAAGGGGATATACTGTAGGACTAGTAAAGGGATATACTGTAGGACTAGTAAAGGGATATACTGTAAGACTAGTAAAGGGGATATACTGTAGGACTAGTAAAGGGGATATACTGTAGGACTAGTAAAGGGATATACTGTAGGACTAGTAAAGGGATATACTGTAGGACTAGTAAAGGGATATACTGTAGGACTAGTAAAGGGGATATACTGTAGGACTAGTAAAGGGGATATACTGTAGGACTAGTAAAGGGGAAATACTGTAGGACTAGTAAAGGGGATATACTGTAGGACTAGTAAAGGGATATACTGTAGGACTAGTAAAGGGATATACTGTAGGACTAGTAAAGGGATATACTGTAGGACTAGTAAAGGGGATATACTGTAGGACTAGTAAAGGGGATATACTGTAGGACTAGTAAAGAGATATACTGTAGGACTAGTAAAGGGATATACTGTAGGACTAGTAAAGGGGATATACTGTAGGACTAGTAAAGGGATATACTGTAGGACTAGTAAAGGGATATACTGTAGGACTAGTAAAGGGATATACTGTAGGACTAGTAAAGGGATATACTGTAGGACTAGTAAAGGGATATACTGTAGGACTAGTAAAGGGGATATACTGTAGGACTAGTAAAGGGGATATACTGTAGGACTAGTAAAGGGATATACTGTAGGACTAGTAAAGGGATATACTGTAGGACTAGTAAAGGGATATACTGTAGGACTAGTAAAGGGATATACTGTAGGACTAGTAAAGGGATATACTGTAGGACTAGTAAAGGGATATACTGTAGGACTAGTAAAGGGGATATACTGTAGGACTAGTAAAGGGATATACTGTAGGACTAGTAAAGGGATATACTGTAGGACTAGTAAAGGGATATACTGTAGGACTAGTAAAGGGGATATACTGTAGGACTAGTAAAGGGGATATACTGTAGGACTAGTAAAGGGATATACTGTAGGACTAGTAAAGGGGATATACTGTAGGACTAGTAAAGGGATATACTGTAGGACTAGTAAAGGGATATACTGTAGGACTAGTAAAGGGGATATACTGTAGGACTAGTAAAGGGATATACTGTAGGACTAGTAAAGGGATATACTGTAGGACTAAGTAAAGGGATTATACTGTAGGACTATAAAGGGATATACTGTAGACTAGTAAAGGGATATACTGTTAGGATCTAGTAAATGGGATATACTGTAGGACTAGTAAAGGGATATACTGTAGGACTAGTAAGGGGATATACTGTAGGAACTAGTAAAGGGATATACTGTAGGACTAGTAAAGGGATATACTGTAGGACTAGTAAGGGATATACTGTAGGACTAGTAAAGGGATATACTGTAGGACTAGTAAAGGGATATACTGTCGGACTAGTACAGGGATATACTGTAGGACTAGTAAAGGGATATACTGTAGGACTAGTAAAGGGATATACTGTAGGACTAGTAAAGGGATATACTGTCGGACTAGTAAAGGGATATACTGTAGGACTAGTAAAGGGATATACTGTAGGACTAGTAAGGGATATACTGTAGGACTAGTAAAGGGGATATACTGTAGGACTAGTAAAGGGGATATACTGTAGGACTAGTAAAGGGGATATACTGTAGGACTAGTAAAGGGGATATACTGTAGGACTAGTAAAGGGATATACTGTAGGACTATAAGGATATACTGTAAGGACTGAGTAGGATATACTGTGGAACTAGTAAAAGGGATATACTGTAGGACTAGTAAAGGGGATATACTGTAGGACTAGTAAAGGATATACTGTAGGACTATAAAGGGGATATACTGTAGGACTAGTAAAGGGGATATAACTGTAGGACTAGTAAAGGGGATATACTGTAGGATAGTAAAGGGGATATACTGTAGGACTAGTAAAGGGGATATACTGTAGGACTAGTAAAGGGATATACTGTAGGACTAGTAAAGGGATATACTGTAGGACTAGTAAGGGGATATACTGTAGGACTAGTAAAGGGATATACTGTAGGACTAGTAAAGGGGATATCTGTAGGACTAGTAAAGGGATATACTGTAGGACTAGTAAAGGGATATACTGTAGGACTAGTAAAGGGGATATACTGTAGGACTATAAAGGGGATATACTGTAGACTAGTAAAGGGATATACTGTAGGACTAGTAAAGGGATATACTGTTGGACTAGTAAAGGGATATACTGTAGGACTAGTAAAGGGGATATACTGTAGGACTAGTAAAGGGATATACTGTAGGACTAGTAAAGGGGATATACTGTAGGACTAGTAAAGGGGATATACTGTAGGACTAGTAAAGGGGATATACTGTAGGACTAGTACAGGGATATACTGTAGGACTAGTAAAGGGATATACTGTAGGACTAGTAAAGGGATATACTGTAGGACTAGTAAAGGGATATACTGTAGGACTAGTAAAGGGATATACTGTAGGACTAGTAAAGGGATATACTGTAGGACTAGTAAAGGGATATACTGTCGGACTAGTACAGGGATATACTGTAGGACTAGTAAAGGGATATACTGTAGGACTAGTAAAGGGATATACTGTAGGACTAGTAAAGGGATATATTGTAGGACTAGTAAAGGGATATACTGTAGGACTAGTAAAGGGATATACTGTAGGACTAGTAAAGGGGATATACTGTAGGACTAGTAAAGGGATATACTGTAGGACTAGTAAAGGGGATATACTGTAGGACTAGTAAAGGGGATATACTGTAGGACTAGTAAAGGGGATATACTGTAGGACTAGTAAAGGGATATACTGTAGGACTAGTAAAGGGATATACTGTAGGACAATTAAAGGGATATACTGTAGGACTAGTAAAGGGATATACTGTAGGACTAGTAAAGGGATATACTGTAGGACTAGTAAAGGGATATACTGTAGGACTAGTAAAGGGATATACTGTAGGACTAGTAAAGGGATATACTGTAGGACTAGTAAAGGGATATACTGTAGGACTAGTAAAGGGATATACTGTAGGACCTGTAAAGGGATATACTGTAGGACTAGTAAAGGGATATACTGTAGGACTAGTAAAGGGATATACTGTAGGACTAGTAAAGGGATATACTGTAGGACTAGTAAAGGGATTTACTGTAGGACTAGTAAAGGGGATATACTGTAGGACTAGTAAAGGGGATATACTGTAGGACTAGTAAAGGGGATATACTGTAGGACTAGTAAAGGGATATACTGTAGGACTAGTAAAGGGATATACTGTAGGACAATTAAAGGGATATACTGTAGGACTAGTAAAGGGATATACTGTAGGACTAGTAAAGGGGATATACTGTAGGACTAGTAAAGGGATATACTGTAGGACTAGTAAAGGGATATACTGTAGGACTAGTAAAGGGATATACTGTAGGACTAGTAAAGGGATATACTGTAGGACTAGTAAAGGGGATATACTGTAGGACTAGTAAAGGGGATATACTGTAGGACTAGTAAAGGGATATACTGTAGGACTAGTAAAGGGATATACTGTAGGACTAGTAAAGGGGATATACTGTAGGACTAGTAAAGGGGATATACTGTAGGACTAGTAAAGGGATATACTGTAGGACTAGTAAAGGGATATACTGTAGGACTAGTAAAGGGATATACTGTAGGATAGGCTATAAGGGATAGACTGTAGGACTAGGTAAAAGGGGATATACTGAGGACTAGTAAAGGGATATACTGTAGGACTAGTAAAGGGATATACTGTAGGACTAGTAAAGGGGGGGGGGGGAATTATACTGTAGGACTAGTAAAGGGATATACTGTAGGACTAAGGGAAGGTAGGACTAGTCAAGGGGTATACTGTAGGACTAGTAAAGGGATATACGGTACGGGACTAGTAAAGGGATATACTGTAGGACTATGTAACGGGATATACTGTCGGACTGAGTCAGGGATATACTGTAGGACTAGTAAGGGATATACTGTAGGACTAGTAAAGGGATATACTGTAGGACTAGTAAAGGGTATATAGGACTAGTAAGGGATATACTGTAGGACTAGTAAAGGGGATATACTGTAGGACTAGTAAAGGGGATATACTGTAGGACTAGTAAAGGGATATACTGTAGGACTAGTAAAGGGGATATACTGTAGGACTAGTAAAGGGGATATACTGTAGGACTAGTAAGGGGATATACTGTAGGACTAGTAAAGGGATATACTGTAGGACTAGTAAAGGGATATACTGTAGGACAATTAAAGGGATATACTGTAGGACTAGTAAAGGGATATACTGTAGGACTAGTAAAGGGATATACTGTAGGACTAGTAAAGGGATATACTGTAGGACTAGTAAAGGGATATACTGTAGGACTAGTAAAGGGATATACTGTAGGACTAGTAAAGGGATATACTGTAGGACTAGTAAAGGATATACTGTAGGACTGTAAAGGGATATACTGTAGGACTAGTAAAGGGATATACTGTAGGACTAGTAAAGGGATATACTGTAGGACTAGTAAAGGGATATACTGTAGGACTAGTAAAGGGGATTTACTGTAGGACTAGTAAAGGGGATATACTGTAGGACTAGTAAAGGGGATATACTGTAGGACTAGTAAAGGGGATATACTGTAGGACTAGTAAAGGGATATACTGTAGGACTAGTAAAGGGATATACTGTAGGACAATTAAAGGGATATACTGTAGGACTAGTAAAGGGATATACTGTAGGACTAGTAAAGGGGATATACTGTAGGACTAGTAAAGGGATATACTGTAGGACTAGTAAAGGGATATACTGTAGGACTAGTAAAGGGATATACTGTAGGACTAGTAAAGGGATATACTGTAGGACTAGTAAAGGAGATATACTGTAGGACTAGTAAAGGGGATATACTGTAGGACTAGTAAAGGGGATATACTGTAGGACTAGTAAAGGGGATATACTGTAGGACTAGTAAAGGGGATATACTGTAGGACTAGTAAAGGAGATATACTGTAGGACTAGTAAAGGGATATACTGTAGGACTAGTAAAGGGATATACTGTAGGACTAGTAAAGGAGATATACTGTAGGACTAGTAAAGGGGATATACTGTAGGACTAGTAAAGGGATATACTGTAGGACTAGTAAAGGGATATACTGTAGGACTAGTAAAGGGATATACTGTAGGACTAGTAAAGGGATATACTGTAGGACTAGTAAAGGAGATATACTGTAGGACTAGTAAAGGGGATATACTGTAGGACTAGTAAAGGGATATACTGTAGGACTAGTAAATGGATATACTGTAGGACTAGTAAAGGGATATACTGTAGGACTAGTAAAGGGGATATACTGTAGGACTAGTAAAGGGATATACTGTAGGACTAGTAAAGGGATATACTGTTGGACTAGTAAAAGGGATATACTGTAGGACTAGTAAAGGGGATATACTGTAGGACTAGTAAAGGGATATACTGTAGGACTAGTAAAGGGGATATACTGTAGGACTAGTAAAGGGGATATACTGTAGGACTAGTAAAGGGATATATTGTAGGACTAGTAAAGGGATATACTGTAGGACTAGTAAAGGGGATATACTGTAGGACTAGTAAAGGGATATACTGTTGGACTAGTAAAGGGATATACTGTTGGACTAGTACAGGGATATACTGTAGGACATGGGTAGACAACCCTGGTCCTGGATTGCCGATGACACTTCTACGTTTTTGATTTAACCGACCTGGAACACTAGGTGTGTTTGAATGTAGGGGATCAATTAGCTCAGCTAGTCTGGGCTGCGTTCGGTGCATAAAAACGTAATTGAACGGAAGTGGTGCTGTACTAAACGACAAGTGGGAAGGGTTTGGGCCTCAAAAATGCACAGCTGGTCCTTTAAATACATAATTCGTAGCTTCCTCCTCCCCCCCAGGACTCCCACTGAGCAGAGCAAACGTATATCTCAAAGTCTGTTCAAGAATATTTTTGGATAATGTGTCGTTCAGTACTGAACTGAACGCGAACTGAACGCACCTCTGCTTTAGGGCCTAGTTGGAACAAATTCCCGCAGTACCTGCAGCAGGAACCTACCCCTGTTTTACCTGCAGCAGGAACAGGGTTACCTACCCCTGGTTTACCTGCAACACTCTAGGAACAGGGTGACCTACCCCTGGTTTACCTGCAGCACTCTGGGAACAGGGTGACCTACCCCTGGTTTACCTGCAGCATACTGTGAACAGGGTTTACCCTGGTTTACCTGCAGCATTCTAGGAACAGGGTTACCTACCCCTGGTTTACCTGCAGCCCTCTAGGAACAGGGTTGCCCTGGTTTACCTGCAACACTCTAGGAACAGGGCTACCTACCCCTGGTTTACCTGCAACACTCTAGGAAAAGGGTTACCTACCCCTGGTTTACCTGCAACACTCTAGGAACAGGATTACGCTGGTTTACCTGCAACACTCTAGGAACAGGGTTCCTTACCCCTGGTTTACCTGCAGCACTCTAGGAACAGGGTGACCTACCCCTGGTTTACCTGCAGCACTCTAGGAACAGGGTGCCCTACCCCTGGTTTACCTGCAGCACTCTAGGAACAGGGTGACCTACCCCTGGTTTACCTGCAGCACTCTAGGAACAGGGTTCCCTACCCCTGGTTTACCTGCAGCACTCTAGGAACAGGGTGCCCTACCCCTGGTTTACCTGCAGCACTCTAGGAACAGGGTGACCTACCCCTGGTTTACCTGCAGCACTCTAGGAACAGGGTTCCCTACCCCTGGTTTACCTGCAGCACTCTAGGAACAGGGTGACCTACCCCTGGTTTACCTGCAGCACTCTAGGAACAGGGTGCCCTACCCCTGGTTTACCTGCAGCACTCTAGGAACAGGGTGCCCTACCCCTGGTTTACCTGCAGCACTCTAGGAACAGGGTGCCCTACCCCTGGTTTACCTGCAGCACTCTAGGAACAGGGTGCCCTACCCCTGGTTTACCTGCAGCACTCTAGGAACAGGGTGCCCTACCCCTGGTTTACCTGCAGCACTCTAGGAACAGGGTGCCCTGGTTAGGACTATAGGAGAATAGTTACTAGTAAATCTGAAAACCTCAATAATTAATTGAATTATCATATAAAGAAAAAAATAACATCTAAGAAATGTGTAAGTAGATTCATATTTAATGTTTAATAAAAATTACTTTGCAGTGTAAATGTTTTTAATTGTGTCTAGTCTCCAGAGAGACGATAACACAGTGGCCTGTCTGTACTCCGTCTTTTATGTGACTTAATATTTCACCAATAAGATGTCAGAGAGGGCGGATCTATCTGGCTGTAATTGGTCTGTTATTGATCCAGAGAACAACACGTGCAACAAAGCCGCTAAAATCCAACGGAGGAGGCCAACCCTGCTCCCCCTTTATCAGGTAGATAGCTGTGTGTGTGTGTGTGTGTGTGTGTGTGTGTGTGTGTGTGTGTGTGTGTGTGTGTGTGTGTGTGTGTGTGTGTGTGTGTGTGTGTGTGTGTGTGAGAGAGAGGTGGAGAACGCTCGTGAATGTGAATGTGTGTAAATGTGTGTGTGCGTGCGTGTATCCGTGCGTGTGGATTTGTATGTGTGTGCAGAGAGAGGTTGAGAGATTTGTTATGGAGCAGAAAGAAAGAATTTCCCCCTCTCCTCTCCTTACATCCTGTCTCTCCTCTCCTTACATCCTGTCTCTCCTCTCCTTACATCCTGTCTCTCCTCTCCTTACATTCTGTCTCTCCTCTCCTTACATCCTGTCTCTCCTCTCCTAACATCCTGTCTCTCCTCTCCTTACATCCTGTCTCTCCTCTCCTTACATCCTGTCTCTCCTCTCCTTACATCCTGTCTCTCCTCTCCTTACATCCTGTCTCTCCCCTCCTTACATCCTGTCTCTCCTCTCCATACATCATGTCTCTCCCCTCCTTACATCCTGTCTCTCCTCTCCATACATCCTGTCTCTCCTCTCCTTACATCCTGTCTCTCCCCTCCTTACATCCTGTCTCTCCTCTCCATACATCCTGTCTCTCCTCTCCTTACATCCTGTCTCTCCTCTCCTTACAGCCTGTCTCTCCTCTCCTTACATCCTGTCTCTCCTCTCCATACATCCTGTCTCTCCTCTCCTTACAGCCTGTCTCTCCTCTCCATACATCATGTCTCTCCCCTCCTTACATCCTGTCTCTCCCCTCCTTACATCCTGTCTCTCCTCTCCATACATCATGTCTCTCCCCTCCTTACATCCTGTCTCTCCTCTCCATACATCCTGTCTCTCCTCTCCTTACATCCTGTCTCTCCCCTCCTTACATCCTGTCTCTCCTCTCCATACATCCTGTCTCTCCTCTCCTTACATCATGTCTCTCCTCTCCTTACATCATGTCTCTCCTCTCCTTACATCCTGTCTCTCCTCTCCATACATCCTGTCTCTCCTCTCCTTACAGCCTGTCTCTCCTCTCCATACATCATGTCTCTCCCCTCCTTACATCCTGTCTCTCCTCTCCATACATCCTGTCTCTCCTCTCCTTACATCCTGTCTCTCCCCTCCTTACATCCTGTCTCTCCTCTCCATACATCCTGTCCGTCCTCTCCTTACAGCCTGTCTCTCCTCTCCTTACATCCTGTGTCGTCATTGTCAGCATGACTTCTACGTTGTTTGGAATGGTCATTCATTAGAGAAGGGCTAGCACTGTAGAGCTAACACTCAATGACCCCTAGCATCCTTCCAACCCTCCATCTCTCTATCCTTCCATCAATCCCTCCCTCTATCTATTCCTCCCTCCACTCTCCACCCCTCCCATCACCCACCACCAACAGAGTCAGAAGGGGAGGGTTTAAAACAAACAAAGTGTTTACCTTGCAGATGGACCAGCCCGCTGTGTTTGTGTGCTGTCGTGTTATTGAACATTGGAAAAGCACCGCCTTGTTTCTCCACAGCTATTTGTAGATATCGGACCCTCGCCTCCACACACGCCCCTCCCACCGATACAGCGCTGTGTTCGCCGGAGAGTAGCATTCTGGCAGACCATACGCCAGTGTTTGCAGTCGAAAATGATTTTGCCACAGAGGACAGAAAACTTTTTCCTCCCTACCTCCCACTCTTCTTCTCGCTCTTCTGACTTGTTTAAACAAGGCCGTTGTTTTTATAATATAGATTAGGATTTTATTGAAACACCTTTCTTCAACCTGGTGATATAAAATAAATCCCCATTTCCTAGGTCTTTTCAACAAATTTATTTTTGATGCGCTCAGGCGATAGCTTGTCAAAAGGAAGATGAAATAAAAAAATGTGACATTTTTTGGGGTTCTTTTTTTGTAATATTCATGGCGTATTGTTGTAAATAAAGCGGAGTCGGTGTCCTTTCCTTGGCCGTATCGATTCGCCCTTCAGCTGTTGGCGGCTGGGCGCGGAGGAGAGGCGAGAGAAAAGGAGAAGAGAGAAAAGGGGGAGGGAAAGGGGGAGGTGAGGCGAAGCAGGGACTCTGCTGTTGATAATCCACATCTCTGGGAATGTTATTGACTCTGCTGTTGATAATCCACATCTCTGGGAATGTTATTGACTCTGCTATTGATAATCCACATCTCTGGGAATGTTATTGACTCTGCTGTTGATAATCCACAGAATGTCTCTGGGAATGTTATTGACTCTGCTGTTGATAATCCACATCTCTGGGAATGTTATTGACTCTGCTGTTGATAATCCACAACTCTGGGAATGTTATTGACTCTGCTGTTGATAATCCACAGAATGTCTCTGGGAATGTTATTGACTCTGCTGTTGATAATCCACACAATGTCTCTGGGAACGTTATTGATTCTGCTGTTGATAATCCACATCTCTGGGAATGTTATTGACCCTGCTGCAGCTCTTGCCCGTGGCGCTCCATTTTCCACCCGTCGCCATGACAATCAGAATAAAACACAGGATGGCTAGCACTGGCAAGTGCTGCCTGCCGCAGATTCAGCCTCCAGCTCTCTCTCTCCCCATCTCCTGCTCTCCCCCTCTCCCTCCCCCATCTCCCCCCCCCCCTCACTCCCCCCGCCATCTCCCGCTATCTCTCCCCCCTCTCTCTCCCCCTATCTCCAGCTCTCTCTCTCTCCCCCATCTCCCGCTCTCTCTCTCTCCCCCATCTCCCGCTCTCTCTCTCTCCCCCCTCTCTCTCCCCCTCTCTCTCCCCCCTCTCTCTCCCCCTATCTCCTGCTTTCTCTCTCTCCCCCCATCTCCCGCTCACTCTCTCTCTCTCACCCCCCATCTCCTGTTCTCCCCTCCATCTCCCCCATCTCCTCCCGCTCTCTCCCATCTCCTCCCGCTCTCTCCCATCTCCCCCCTCTCTCTCTCTCCCCCATCTCCCTCTCTCACCCCCCATCTTCCCGCTCCCAACCCACCTCCCCCCCTCTCTCCCCCCATCTCCCGCTCTCTCTCCCCCCCATCTCCCCCCGCTCTCTCTCCCCCCATCTCCCGCTCTCTCTCTCCCCCCAATCTCTTCCCGCTCTCTCTCCCCCCATCTCCCCCCGCTCTCTCTCCCCCCATCTCCCGCTCTCTCTCTCCCCCCAATCTCCCCCCGCTCTCTCTCCCTCCCATCTCACCCTGCTCTCTCTCCCTCTCTCTCTGCCCCCTGTGCAGCACAGAGAGATTAGAGCGATTCAGAAAAGAAAGGTCCGGATTTATTTTAACACCACGCTGGGAGGGGGGGGGAGTAAATCACACATTTACTAAGTGTTAAGTGTTACATTTGTAGCTTAGCTATTGGATACGAATGAAATATTTGAAGAAGGCAAAATATCAAGAGATCATTTAGGTTTAGGTGTTGTTTCATGTGGATAGATAAGCAGCAGTCTAATAATAGGGCCTCTGGTTGGTTTGGGATTTATTCTTTAGACAGAATGGGCTCCTACTGATAACCCGTCTTTTATGGGAAAACACCCTCCAGCTTTGTGTGTGTGTGTGTGTGTGTGTTTTTCAACATCAGTAAGGTGACACACAGTCCCCAGTCTTCAGTAGCTCCATTATAAACACAGTCCCCAGTCTTCAGTAGCTCCATTATAAACACAGTCCCCAGTCTTCAGTAGCTCCATTATAAACACAGTCCCCAGTCTTCAGTAGCTCCATTATAAACACAGTCCCCAGTCTTCAGTAGCTCCATTATAAACACAGTCCCCAGTCTTCAGTAGCTCCATTATAAACACAGTCCCCAGTCTTCAGTAGCTCCATTATAAACACAGTCCCCAGTCTTCAGTAGCTCCATTATAAACACAGTCCCCAGTCTTCAGTAGCTCCATTATAACACAGTCCCAGTCTTCAGTAGCTCCATTATAAACACAGTCCCAGTCTTCAGTAGCTCCATTATAAACACAGTCCCCAGTCTTCAGTAGCTCCATTATAAACACAGTCTTCAGTAGCTCCATTATAACACAGTCTTCAGTAGCTCCATTATAAACACAGTCTTCAGTAGCTCCATTATAACACAGTCTTCAGTAGCTCCATTATAAACACAGTCTTCAGTAGCTCCATTATAAACACAGTCTTCAGTAGCTCCATTATAAACACAGTCTTCAGTAGCTCCATTATAAACACAGTCTTCAGTAGCTCCATTATAAACACAGTCTTCAGTAGCTCCATTATAAACACAGTCTTCAGTAGCTCCATTATAAACACAGTCTTCAGTAGCTCCATTATAAACACAGTCTTCAGTAGCTCCATTATAAACACAGTCTTCAGTAGCTCCATTATAAACACAGTCTTCAGTAGCTCCATTATAAACACAGTCTTCAGTAGCTCCATTATAAACACAGTCTTCAGTAGCTCCATTATAAACACAGTCTTCAGTAGCTCCATTATAAACACAGTCCCCAGTCTTCAGTAGCTCCATTATAAACACAGTCTTCAGTAGCTCCATTATAAACACAGTCCCCAGTCTTCAGTAGCTCCATTATAAACACAGTCTTCAGTAGCTCCATTATAAACACAGTCTTCAGTAGCTCCATTATAAACACAGTCTTCAGTAGCTCCATTATAAACACAGTCTTCAGTAGCTCCATTATAAACACAGTCTTCAGTAGCTCCATTATAAACACAGTCTTCAGTAGCTCCATTATAAACACAGTCTTCAGTAGCTCCATTATAAACACAGTCTTCAGTAGCTCCATTATAAACACAGTCTTCAGTAGCTCCATTATAAACACAGTCTTCAGTAGCTCCATTATAAACACAGTCCCCAGTCTTCAGTAGCTCCATTATAAACACAGTCCCCAGTCTTCAGTAGCTCCATTATAAACACAGTCCCCAGTCTTCAGTAGCTCCATTATAAACACAGTCCCCAGTCTTCAGTAGCTCCATTATAAACACAGTCTTCAGTAGCGCCATTATAAACACAGTCTTCAGTAGCTCCATTATAAACACAGTCTTCAGTAGCTCCATTATAAACACAGTCTTCAGTAGCTCCATTATAAACACAGTCTTCAGTAGCTCCATTATAAACACAGTCCCCAGTCTTCAGTAGCTCCATTATAAACACAGTCCCCAGTCTTCAGTAGCTCCATTATAAACACAGTCCCCAGTCTTCAGTAGCTCCATTATAAACACAGTCCCCAGTCTTCAGTAGCTCCATTATAAACACAGTCTTCAGTAGCGCCATTATAAACACAGTCTTCAGTAGCTCCATTATAAACACAGTCTTCAGTAGCTCCATTATAAACACAGTCTTCAGTAGCTCCATTATAAACACAGTCCCCAGTCTTCAGTAGCTCCATTATAAACACAGTCCCCAGTCTTCAGTAGCTCCATTATAAACACAGTCCCCAGTCTTCAGTAGCTCCATTATAAACACAGTCCCCAGTCTTCAGTAGCTCCATTATAAACACAGTCTTCAGTAGCGCCATTATAAACACAGTCTTCAGTAGCTCCATTATAAACACAGTCTTCAGTAGCTCCATTATAAACACAGTCCCCAGTCTTCAGTAGCTCCATTATAAACACAGTCCCCAGTCTTCAGTAGCTCCATTATAAACACAGTCTTCAGTAGCTCCATTATAAACACAGTCTTCAGTAGCTCCATTATAAACACAGTCTTCAGTAGCTCCATTATAAACACAGTCTTCAGTAGCTCCATTATAAACACAGTCTTCAGTAGCTCCATTATAAACACAGTCTTCAGTAGCTCCATTATAAACACAGTCTTCAGTAGCTCCATTATAAACACAGTCTTCAGTAGCTCCATTATAAACACAGTCTTCAGTAGCTCCATTATAAACACAGTCTTCAGTAGCTCCATTATAAACACAGTCTTCAGTAGCTCCATTATAAACACAGTCTTCAGTAGCTCCATTATAAACACAGTCTTCAGTAGCTCCATTATAAACACAGTCTTCAGTAGCTCCATTATAAACACAGTCTTCAGTAGCTCCATTATAAACACAGTCTTCAGTAGCTCCATTATAACACAGTCTTCAGTAGCTCCATTATAAACACAGTCTTCAGTAGCTCCATTATAAACACAGTCCCCAGTCTTCAGTAGCTCCATTATAAACACAGTCCCCAGTCTTCAGTAGCTCCATTATAAACACAGTCCCCAGTCTTCAGTAGCTCCATTATAAACACAGTCCCAGTCTTCAGTAGCTCCATTATAAACACAGTCTTCAGTAGCGCCATTATAAACACAGTCTTCAGTAGCTCCATTATAAACACAGTCTTCAGTAGCTCCATTATAAACACAGTCTTCAGTAGCTCCATTATAAACACAGTCTTCAGTAGCTCCATTATAAACACAGTCCCCAGTCTTCAGTAGCTCCATTATAAACACAGTCCCCAGTCTTCAGTAGCTCCATTATAAACACAGTCCCCAGTCTTCAGTAGCTCCATTATAAACACAGTCCCCAGTCTTCAGTAGCTCCATTATAAACACAGTCTTCAGTAGCGCCATTATAAACACAGTCTTCAGTAGCTCCATTATAAACACAGTCTTCAGTAGCTCCATTATAAACACAGTGTTACAAACTATATAAAACCTTATAAAAGCAGTCCTCAGTATTAAAAACTATATAAGATCATTGTAAAGACAATATATGTGTTTGTTCTCTGGTGACCAAAATGTCCGATGTATTTATAACTATTGCAACAACATGAAACAAGTGCTTGATGATTTGAGCCAGGTGTGTTTGGATCGATCAATAAAATGAATTCATGCATTTATTTTACTTATACTATTAGGATAGTTCAGTCAGTAACCTTATCGCCACTGTTTTCCAGGGAATCCCATGTGTGTGTGTGTGTGTGTGTGTGTGTGTGTGTGTGTGTGTGTATATGTAGATGTCTATTGGAGTCTATGACATCACTCTGGCTAGTTAGCATTGTCTATTGTAGTCTATGACACCACTAGCTAGTTAGCATTGTCTATTGTAGTCTATGTAGCTAGTTAGCATTGTCTAGTGTAGTCTATGTAGCTAGTTAGCATTGTCTAGTGTAGTCTATGTAGCTAGTTAGCATTGTCTAGTGTAGTCTATGTAGCTAGTTAGCATTGTCTAGTGTAGTCTATGTAGCTAGTTAGCATTGTCTAGTGTAGTCTATGACACCACTAGCTAGTTAGCATTGTCTATTGTAGTCTATGACACCACTAGCTAGTTAGCATTGTCTATTGTAGTCTATGTAGCTAGTTAGCATTGTCTAGTGTAGTCTATGTAGCTAGTTAGCATTGTCTAGTGTAGTCTATGTAGCTAGTTAGCATTGTCTAGTGTAGTCTATGTAGCTAGTTAGCATTGTCTAGTGTAGTCTATGTAGCTAGTTAGCATTGTCTATTGTAGTCTATGTAGCTAGTTAGCATTGTCTAGTGTAGTCTATGTAGCTAGTTAGCATTCCAGTGCTTACAGCAGTCAGTCCACTAGCTCAGTGTTTCCCAACCCTGTTCCTCCAGGACCCCCCAACAGGACACATTTGTATTGTAACCCCGGACAAACACACCTGATTCAACTTGTCAACTAATCATCAAGCCCTCAATGAGTTGAATCCGGTGTTGTTTGCCTGGGGATACAACAACAACGTGTACTGTTGGACCAGGGTTGGGAAACACCCGCTCTAGCAGCTTGTGTAGCGTGTGTGTGTGTGTGTGTGTGTGCGTCATGATGTAATACAAGTCAGACCATTCACACAGAGGAGAGGAAGGCCATTATCATCGTGTTGATAAGCACTTATCACAAAGCTCATTTGCAAATTCTAATGCTGCCCTCCGTGTATTGAGCTGTTTCAACAAATAGCCATAATGCCTTCCAACCCGGAGCAGTCCTGTGGAAATGTACAGCGGAGGCCACGGTCAAATTCAATTATACCCCGCTACAATTGGCTGGAGGGAGTCTCTATAAACCCTGTCTCATTTGCTTCTCCGGGTCGGCTGTCGTAATTGGTTAACTGGTGATGATGATGATGATGATGATGGTGATGAAGGCTCTCTCTCTCTCTCTGACCGTCCGACTGGAGCTTTTCATTGGCTTCTTTATCTGAGGGATGAACATTTCTAAAAATTGGATTACGAAAAGCCCCCGTGCTCAAATCTACATTCAGTTATATGTCTGGAGCAGAGGGGTTTAGTTTTTCTATACTTCTACTTTAGTCTGTGTGTTTGTTCCCCCCCCCAACTCTCAACCCCTTATATGTTGGTTCGCAACTCATCAGACACCTCAGTTGGTGGGTCACAAAGAACAAAGTTTGGGAACCCCCTGTTGCGTCGAGCCATCCCGGATCCGGGATCGTGAATACAGCCTCAAGCTCATTACCATAACGCAACGTTAACTATTCATGAAAATCGTAAATGAAATGAAATTAATATGCTAGCTCTCAAGCTTAGCCTTTTGTTAACAACACTGTCATCTCAGATTTTCAAAATATGCTTCTCAACCATAGGAAAACAATCATTTGTGTAACAGTAGCTAGCTAGCGTAGCATTTAGCGTTAGCATTAGCAGGCAACATTCTCACAAAAACCAGAAAATCATTCAAATAAAATCATTACCTTTGAAGAACTTCAGATATTTTCAATGAGGAGACTCTCAGTTAGATAGCAAATGCTCCGTTTTTCCTGAAAGATGATTTGTTTAGGAGAAATTGCTCCGTTTGGTGCGTCACGTTTGGCTACCAAAAAAAAACGAAAATTCAGTCTTCAAAACGCCTAACTTTTTTCCAAATTAACTCCATAATATCGACTGAAACATGGCAAACGTTGTTTAGAACCAATCCTCAAGGGGTTTTTCACATATCTCTTGGATGATATATCGTTCGTGGAAGTGTGCTTTCCCCTCTGAATCCCAGGAGAAAATGCCTTCGGTTGAAGATTACGCACCAATTTACACAAAGGCCACCGGGCGGACCCGTGGTAAATGTAGTCTCTTATGGCCAATCTTCCAATGATATGCCTACAAATACATCACAATGCTGCAGACACCTTGGAGAAACGATAGGAAGGGCAGGCTCATTCCCGGCGCATTCACAGCCATATAAGGAGACAATAGAAAACAGAGCTTCGAAAATTCTGCCCATTTCCTGGTTAAAGTATCATCTTGGTTTCGCCTGTAGCATGAGTTCTGTGGCACTCACAGATAATATCTTTGCAGTTTTGGAAACCTTAGAGTGTTTTCTTTCCAAAGCTGCCAATTATATGCAGAGTCGAGCATCTTTTCCTGACAAAATATTGCGCTTAAAACGGGCACGTTTTTTTATCCATAAATTAAAAGAGCGCCCCCTATATCCAAGAAGTTATACACTACTGAGCTGTATCTGTGGTTACAACAGACTCCCCTGTGTTATTGCACATGGAAGATCTTAAATTGAGCCAGTTTGCTAAAGCAGGAAAACAATCCTGCCATAACAGGAAGTGTGAATTATTATGTGGATTTTAATTAATGTAGTTTTGGTTCATGAGGTTGCAGAAAACTGGGTGAATGACAGTAACCTAAACCTGTCACTGTTACATTGAACTGGGTGAATGACAGTAACCTAAACCTGTCACTGTTACATTGAACTGGGTGAATATGAATGACAGTAACCTAAACCTGTCACTGTTACATTGAACTGGGTGAATGACAGTAACCTAAACCTGTCACTGTTACATTGAACTGGGTGAATATGAATGACAGTAACCTAAACCTGTCACTGTTACATTGAACTGGGTGAATATGAATGACAGTAACCTAAACCTGTCACTGTTACATTGAACTGGGTGAATGACAGTAACCTAAACCTGTCACTGTTACATTGAACTGGGTGAATATGAATGACAGTAACCTAAACCTGTCACTGTTACATTGAACTGGGTGAATGACAGTAACCTAAACCTGTCACTGTTACATTGAACTGGGTGAATATGAATGACAGTAACCTAAACCTGTCACTGTTACATTGAACTGGGTGAATGACAGTAACCTAAACCTGTCACTGTTACATTGAACTGGGTGAATATGAATGACAGTAACCTAAACCTGTCACTGTTACATTGAACTGGGTGAATGACAGTAACCTAAACCTGTCACTGTTACATTGAACTGGGTGAATATGAATGACAGTAACCTAAACCTGTCACTGTTACATTGAACTGGGTGAATGACAGTAACCTAAACCTGTCACTGTTACATTGAACTGGGTGAATGACAGTAACCTAAACCTGTCACTGTTACATTGAACTGGGTGAATGACAGTAACCTAAACCTATCACTGTTACATTGAACTGGGTGAATGACAGTAACCTAAACCTGTCACTGTTACATTGAACTGGGTGAATGACAGTAACCTAAACCTATCACTGTTACATTGAACTGGGTGAATGACAGTAACCTAAACCTGTCACTGTTACATTGAACTGGGTGAATGACAGTAACCTAAACCTGTCACTGTTACATTGAACTGGGTGAATATGAATGACAGTAACCTAAACCTATCACTGTTACATTGAACTGGGTGAATATGAATGACAGTAACCTAAACCTGTCACTGTTACATTGAACTGGGTGAATGACAGTAACCTAAACCTGTCACTGTTACATTGAACTGGGTGAATATGAATGACAGTAACCTAAACCTGTCACTGTTACATTGAACTGGGTGAATGACAGTAACCTAAACCTGTCACTGTTACATTGAACTGGGTGAATATGAATGACAGTAACCTAAACCTGTCACTGTTACATTGAACTGGGTGAATGACAGTAACCTAAACCTGTCACTGTTACATTGAACTGGGTGAATATGAATGACAGTAACCTAAACCTGTCACTGTTGCATTGAACTGGGTGAATGACAGTAACCTAAACCTGTCACTGTTACATTGAACTGGGTGAATATGAATGACAGTAACCTAAACCTGTCACTGTTACATTGAACTGGGTGAATGACAGTAACCTAAACCTGTCACTGTTACATTGAACTGGGTGAATGACAGTAACCTAAACCTATCACTGTTACATTGAACTGGGTGAATGACAGTAACCTAAACCTGTCACTGTTACATTGAACTGGGTGAATGACAGTAACCTAAACCTATCACTGTTACATTGAACTGGGTGAATGACAGTAACCTAAACCTGTCACTGTTACATTGAACTGGGTGAATGACAGTAACCTAAACCTGTCACTGTTACATTGAACTGGGTGAATATGAATGACAGTAACCTAAACCTATCACTGTTACATTGAACTGGGTGAATATGAATGACAGTAACCTAAACCTATCACTGTTACATTGAACTGGGTGAATGACAGTAACCTAAACCTGTCACTGTTACATTGAACTGGGTGAATATGAATGACAGTAACCTAAACCTGTCACTGTTACATTGAACTGGGTGAATATGAATGACAGTAACCTAAACCTGTCACTGTTACATTGAACTGGGTGAATATGAATGACAGTAACCTAAACCTGTCACTGTTACATTGAACTGGGTGAATATGAATGACAGTAACCTAAACCTGTCACTGTTACATTGAACTGGGTGAATGGAATATGAATGACAGTCATCCAATATGCTGTAATTGAAATAAGGCCATACTCATGAAAAAATGTATAATGGTCATCCCTCCTCATAAACGGCACTGACCACAACTATGTACTGTCCTGTGTCCATAGTTACTACTGTCCTGTGTCCATAGTTACTACTGTCCTGTGTCCATAGTTACTACTGAGCTGTGTCCATAGTTACTACTGACATGTGTCCATAGTTACTACTGACCTGTGTCCATAGTTACTACTGACCTGTGTCCATAGTTACTACTGTCATGTGTCCATAGTTACTACTGTCCTGTGTCCATAGTTACTACTGACCTGTGTCCATAGTTACTACTGTACTGTGTCCATAGTTACTACTGTCCTGTGTCCATAGTTACTACTGTCCTGTGTCCATAGTTACTACTGACCTGTGTCCATAGTTACTATTGACCTGTGTCCATAGTTACTACTGACCTGTGTCCATAGTTACTACTGTCCTGTGTCCATAGTTACTACTGTCCTGTGTCCATAGTTACTACTGACCTGTGTCCATAGTTACTACTGACCTGTGTCCATAGTTACTACTGTCCTGGACATCCTGTCTCTCTTCCAGCACTACTGTCAGAGATATACCAGTAATCTATACCTGTGGTCAGATATACTGCAGAGTACTGTAGAAAACCATAGCACTGTAGGAACCCAGAATACTGTAGGAACGGAACCCAGAGCGCTGTAGGAACCCAGAGCACTGTAGGAACGGAACCCAGAGTACTGTAGGAACCCAGAGTACTCTATGAACAGAACCCATAGTACAGTAGGAACCCAGAGTAGTGCAGGAACCCAGAGTACTGTAGGAACCCAGAGTACTGTAGGAACCCAGAGTACTGTATGAACAGAACCCATAGTACAGAACCCAGAGTACTGTAGGAACCCAGAGTACTGTAGGAACCCAGACTACTGTAGGAACCCAGAGTACTGTAGGAACGGAACCCAGAGTACTGTAGGAACCCAGAGTACTGTAGGAACCCAGAGTACAGTATGAACAGAACCCAGAGTACTGTAGGAACCCATAGCACTGTAGGAACCCATAGTACTGTAGGAACCCAGAGTACTGTAGGAACCCAGAGTACTGTAGGAACAGAACCCATAGTACAGTAGGAACCCAGAGTACTGTAGGAACGGAACCCATAGTACAGTAGGAACCCAGAGTACTGTAGGAACAGAACCCATAGTACAGTAGGAACCCAGAGTACTGTAGGAACGGAACCCAGAGTACTGTAGGAACCCAGAGCGCTGTAGGAACGGAACCCAGAGTACTGTAGGAACCCAGAGCACTGTAGGAAATAGAATTAGTAATTCTATAGTTCCGTGAATCTATCTCTCTGTCTGTTTGTGTGCATGACCAGACAGAGTTACAGACAACTATAAGAGAGAAATTGATTGATGCATTGAGTTGTTTACTGTACCAAGGAGCCAATAAAACTCACCTTATTGTCTATGGATCTGAGCCAGTTGTAACTTCTGTATTTTATATGATTTTATATAAATGTTTCTGATTCTGTCCTCCCGGGCCTGAATAATAACTGTGTTTTTATGTTCCTGACTGTTTTTAACTCTGTTTTTTCAGGCTCGGCTAACGCCCCACTACGGTAATTAAACAAACACTTCCCTAATCATCCCACTGTTGCCCAATCAATCCCTCCCAACATTGATTTGTTTGAAATCTTTAGCTAGAGAGTGAGAGAGAGAAAGAATAACATAGCCTGGATCAGTGTTGTGGGTTTGAGCTGTGCATCCTTTAGCTAGAGAGAGAGCGAGAGAGCGAGAGAGAGAGAGAGAGCGAGAGAGAGAGAGAGAGAGAGAGAGAGAGGATAGATCGGAGAGGAGGGATAGAGGAGAGGGGGGATAGAGGAGATAGAAGAGAGGAGAGGATAGAGGGGAGAGAGGAGAGGAGAGGGGGGGATAGAGGAGAGAGAAGAGAGGAGAGGATAGAGGGGAGAGAGGAGAGAGGAGATAGGAGAGAGGGGAGGATAGAGGGGATAGAAGAGAGGAGAGAGGGGGGAAAGGAGAGAGGAGATAGAAGAGAGGAGAGGATAAAGGGGAGAGAGGAGAGGAGAGGCGGGATAGAGGAGAGAGGAGATAGAAGAGAGGAGAGGATAAAGGGGAGAGAGGAGAGGAGAGGAGAGGGGGGATAGAGGAGAGAGGAGATAGAGGAGAGGATAGAGGGGATAGAGGAGAGAGGAGAGGAGAGGAGAGAGGAGAGAGGAGATAGAAGAGAGGAGAGGATAGAGGGGATAGAGGAGAGAGGAGAGGAGAGGGGGGATAGAGGAGAGAGGAGATAGAAGAGAGGAGAGGATAGAGGGGATAGAGGAGAGAGGAGAGGAGAGAGGGGAGAGAGGAGAGGAGAGAGGGGAGAGAGAACATTACATTACACAGCCTGTATCAGTGTTGTGGGTTTGAGCTCTGCATCCTTTAGCTAGTATGTGAAACTGAAGTAAAAGTGAGGTAGCTGCAGTCAACTGTGTTATTGTAGCATACTGCAGTTTATACAGCACTCTGACTATAGTTTATACAGCACTCTGACTGTAGTTTATACAGCACTCTGACTGTAGTTTATACAGCACTCTAACTGTAGTTTATACAGCACTCTGACTGTAGTTTATACAGCACTCTGACTGTAGTTTATACAGCACACTGACTGCAATCTTTTTTTGTAAGGGACGTTGGTCATTTCACTGATAATCATAAGAAACAAGATTCTATCCACTTCCTTATTCTTTCCCCGTTGACACATATATATCGCAACATCGCAACATCTGTGAGCACAAGGGCAGCCCCATTCAGACATATAGCAAGTTGCCCCATTAGCCAAACCATTTACAATATTAAATTGGCTATTGTTGCATAATAATAAGAATGGCGTTAGAGGGAACACGATTGTTTCGCTAGCACAGACTGGAATATGTTCCAGGATTCATCTGATGGCATTAAGGATTTAACCACCTCAGTCACCGGCTTCATCAATAAGTGCATCGACGACTTCGTCCCCACAGTGACCGTACGTACATATCCCAACCAGAAGCCATGGATTGCAGGCAACATCAGCACCGAACTAAAGGCTAGAGCTGCCACTTTCAAGGAGCGGGACACTAATCCGGAAGCTTATAAGAAATCCCGCTATGCCCTCAGACGAACCATCAAACAGGCAAAGCGTCAATACAGGATTAAGATTGAATCCTACTACACCGGTTCTGATGCTCGTCGGATGTGGCAGGGCTTGAAAACTATTACGGACTACAAAGGTAAACACAAACGCGAGCTGTCCAGTGACGCAAACCTTCCAGACGGACTAATGCCTTTTATGCTCGCTTCAAGGCAAGCAACACTGAAGCATGCATGAGAGCACCAGCTGTTCCGGATGACTGTGTGATCATGCTCTCCATAGCCGATGTGAGCAAGACCTTTTAAACAGGTCAACATTCACAAGGCCGCAGGGCCAGACAGATTACCAGGATGTGTTCTTAGAGCATGCGTGGACCAACTGGCAAGTGTCTTCACTGACATTTTCAACCTGTGCCTGACCGAGTCTGTAATACCTACATGTTTCAAGCAGAACACCATAGTCCCTGTGCAAAAGAATGTGAATGTAACCTGCCTAAATGACTACCGACCCGTAGCACTCACGTCTGTAGCCATGAAGTGCTTTGAAAGGCTGGTCATGGCTCACATCAACACCGTCATCCCGGAAATCCTAGACCCACTCCTATTCACATACCGCCTCAACAGATCCACAGATGACGCCATCTCAATCGCACTGCCCTTTCCCACCTTGATAAAAGGAACACCAAGTTAAACAATTTAAAGTCAATGCTACCAAATACTAATTGAGTATGTAAACTTCTGACCCACTGGGAATGTGATGAAAGAAATAAAAGCTGAAATAAATCCTTCTCTCTACTATTATTTTGACATTTTACATTCTGAAAACAAAGTGGTGATCCTAACTAACCTAAGACAGGGAATTTTTACTAGGATTAAATGTCAGGAATTGTGAAAAACTGAGTTTAAATGTGTTTGGATAAGGTGTATTTAAAATTCAGACTTCAACTGTATATACCAGGCGGGGTTAGAGGAAGGCCCCAAAAAATTGTCAAAGACTCCAGTCATCCTAGTCATCGACTGTTCTCTCTGCTACCGCACGGCAATCAGTTCCGGTCCATAAGGCTTTTTAACAGCTTCTACCCCCAAGCCATAAGACTGCTGAACAATTAATCAAATGGCCAACCGGTCTATTTTTACATTGACCCCCCCCCCTCTTTGTTTTTACACTGCTGCTACTCAATGTTTATTCTCTATTGCTAGTCACTTTACCCGTACCTACGTGTACAAATTACCGCATTAACATATACCCCCGCACATTGACTCGGTTCCCTCCCTGCATATAGTCTCATTTTTGTTATTTTATTGTGTTAATATTTACTAAATAAACTAAAGGTTTCTTAAGACCATATTGTCGGTTAAGAGCTTATAAGTAATCATTTCACGGTTGTATTCGGCATATGTGACAAATAACATTTTATATGATTTAATAAACTTCTTAGGGCTGCAATTCCGTTAACGGGATCGATATGACAACAGCCAGTGAAAGTGCAGGGCGCCAAATTCAAAACAACAGAATTCTCATAATTAAAATTCCTCAAACATACTTGTATCTTATACTGTTTTAAATGTAATCTTGTTGTTAATCCCACCACAGTGTCCGATTTCAAATAGGCTTTACAGCGAAAGCACCAAAAACTATTATGTTAGGTGACCCAGCCATTTTTCCAGCCAAAGAGAGGAGTCAAAAAAAGCACAAATAGAGATAAAATGAATCACTAACCTTTGATGATCTTCATCAGATGACATTTATAGGACAAAAACTTTAAAAAGTTATATTACAGGTCGAAGAAACTTGTCATACATAGGCAGGTCGCTATCATGTGAATTGCAACTTCATCCATATCCCACTGTGAATTCAATAGGGGCTGGGTTGAAAATAGACCAACCTCAGATTCTTCACTTCCTGTTTGGATTTTTTTCTCAAGTTTTTGCCTGCCATATGAGTTCTGTTATACTCACAGACATCATTCAAACAGTTTTAGAAACATCAGAGTGTTTTCTATCCAATACTAATAATAATATGCATATATTAGCAACTGGGACTGAGGAGCAGGCCATTTACTCTGGGTACCTCTGGGCACCTTTTCATCCAAGCTACTCAATACTGCCCCCTGTAGCCATAAGAGGTTTTAATAAAGATAAATGTGCACATTGAACAGCTACAGTGCTATTCTTTGTTCATGCCCATTTAGCATCGTTCACGCATTATAAAGACTTAGACCCTGTCGTCGGGCGAAAGAGAGGAGGACCAAAATGCAGCGTGATGATTATCCATTTTAATAGAATACTTTAACAACGAACAAAAAACAATAAACCGACAAAATGAACGAAGACGAAACACCCTGCCGCCCCAGTAGTAGTGAGGTAGTGTTTCAACAAGATTTCAACAATAAAATATTTAATTATTATTATTATTAATATTATCATTATTATTTATTAACTTCAAGTGATAAAAGGTAGTTGTCAACAATTAGGACAAACTTTAAACACAAATGAAATAAATACAATATCTAGACAGTAATATCAAACCACTTTGAGTAACTTTCGTTGAGGTCGTGTTATGATATGAACAAAGGAATCTAGCTTGAGGGCATTTTGTCTGTCCTGCCCTTTGGAGAAGAACATGTAATGTCCATGGCCTTTTCATTGCAAAAAGTACCTGATCTTCTCCAAAAATATATATGTTTGCCGGGCTGTGCCGCTTTTACGTCACTGGGAGGAAGGACGTCAACGTTGCACAGCAGCTCAAACCGGATTCCATCTGAGTGGAAGCTCCTTGGCCACAACAACACCTGACAATTAAAGCTGTAAAGGAGAAAAGCAGACAAATAGACAAGATGATAAAAGCTTACAAAGACATTAATTGACACCCAAGTCCAAGCAATAAACTCAAAGTACAAAGACAGACCCTGAAGTGTTGCTTACCTCAATCATCTCCTACTGATGGCAGAGATGCTGAAAGAAAAAGTCCAGAAAAATAAATATGAATTAATATCCTGTAGCTTGTTATTGCCTGTTGACTGCTACTAAAATGACTAAATCTACACACTTGGTGGAACAGCGTTTTTTGCCGATATGAAACAAACAGTAACAATTCACAGTTCATGATACAAAACCACCTTTTTATAAGAGGTTTTAAAAATAGGTTTTGGTTGACAAAAAAAAATCCAGGTCCCACACTAAGGCGTTGTTGACAGAATAGATGGATGTTCAATGCATGATTAATATACAGTTGAAGACGAAAGTTTACATACACCTTAGCCAAATACATTTAAACTCAGTTTTTCACAATTCCTGTCATTTAATCCTAGTAAAAATTCCCTGTCTTAGGTCAGTTAGGATCACCACTTTATTTTAAGAATTTGAAATGTCAGAATAATACTAGAGAGAAAGATTTATTTCAGCTTTTATTTCTTTCATCACATTCCCAGTGGGTCAGAAGTTTATACACACTCACTTAGTATTTGGTAGCATTGCCTTTAAATTGTTGAACTTGGGTCAAACTTTTCGGGTAGCCTTCCACAAGCTTCCCACAGTAAATTGGGTGAATTGTGGCCCATTCCTCCTGACAGAGCTGGTGTAACTGAGTCAGGTTTGAAGGCCTCCTTGCCCACACATGTTTTTTCAGTTCTACCCACAAATGTTCTATGTGATTGAGGTCAGGGCTTTGTGATGGCCACTCCAATGCCTTGACTTTGTTGTTCTTAAGCCATTTTGCCACAAATTTGGAAGTATGTTTGGGGTCATTATCCATTTGGAAGACCCATTTGCGACCAAGCTTGAACTTCCTGACTGATGTCTTGAGATGTTTCTTCAATAAATCTACGTAATTTTCCTGCCTCATGACGCCATCTATTTTGTGAAGTGCACCAGTCCCTCCTGCAGTAAAGCACCACCACAACATGATGCTGCCACCCCCGTGCTTCATGGTTGGGATGGTGTTCTTCGGCTTGTAAGCCTCCCCGTTTCCTCCAAACATAACGATGGTCATTATGGCCAAACAGTTCTATTTTTGTTTCATCAGACCAGACATTTATCCAAAAAGTATGATCTTTGTCCCCATGTGCAGTTGCAAACCGTAGTCTGGCTTTTTTAATGGCTGTTTTGGAGCAGTGTCTCCTTCCTTGCTGAGCAGCCTTTCAGGTTATGTCGATATGACTCATTTTACTGTGGAAAAAGATGCCTTTGTATCTGTTTCCTCCAGCATCTTTACGAAATCCTTTGCTGTTGTTCTGAGATTGATTTGCGCTTTTCTCAACAAAGTATGTTCATCTCTAGGAGACAGAATGCGTCTCCTTCCTGAGTGGTATGACGGCTCCGTGGTCCCATGGTGTTTATACTTGCGTACTATTGTTTGTACAGATGAACGTGGAACCCTCAGGTGTTTGTAAATTGCTCCCAAAGATGAACCAGACTTGTGGAGGTCTAAAAAAACAATCTGAGGTCTTGGCTGATTTCGATTTTCCCTTCATGTCAAGCAAAGATACACTGAGTTTGAAGGTAGGCTTTGAAATATATCCACAGGTACACCTCCAATTGACTCAAATGATGTCAATTAGCCTATCAGAAGCTTCTAAAGCCATGACATAATTTCTGCAATTTTCCAAACTGTTTAAAGGCACTTAGTGTATGTAAACTTCTGATCCACTGGAATTGTGATACAGTGAATTAGAAGTGAAATAATCTTTCTGTAAACAATTGTTGGAAAAATTACTTGTGTCATGCTCAGAGTAGATGTCCTAACCGACTTGCCAAAACTGTAGTTTGTTAACAAGACATGTGTGGAATGGTTGAAAAACGAGTTTTAATGACTCCAACCTAAGTGTATGTAAACATCTGACTTCAACTGTAATTCACCAATACATTTCCTGGTTCTCCATAAATGTCTTCTATCAGGTTGTAAATCACGTTAGTGTTTGCTGCCTCCAGCCACACTGTTTCAGTTTCAAAGGATGGACATTTCACAACAATCAAACTAGCGATGATCAAGTCATTCATAACCTGGCTAATGGGCTAGACGCATCTATTTACGTGGGTCTTTATTTAGCTAGCTAGCTGCTGGTAGGCATGCGATGTGATTGGAGGAGTGGGTGAATTACCTATTTTGTTTTTGGCGAGAACTAGATGCAGGTGTCATTTGGTTAGCTAGCAAAACATGCAGGTGTCATTTGGTTAGCTAGCAAAACATGCAGGTGTCATTTGGTTAGCTAGCAAAACATGCAGGTGTCATTTGGTTAGCTAGCAAAACATGCAGGTGTAATTTGGTTAGCTAGCAAAACATGCAGGTGTAATTTGGTTAGCTAGCAAAACATGCAGGTGTCATTTGGTTAGCTAGCAACACATGGAGGTGTCATTTGGTTAGCTAGCAAAACATGCAGGTGTCATTTGGTTAGCTAGCAAAACATGCAGGTGTCATTTGGTTAGCTAGCAAAACATGCAGGTGTCATTTGGTTAGCTAGCAAAACATGCAGGTGTCATTTGGTTAGCTAGCAAAACATGCAGGTGTCATTTGGTTAGCTAGCAAAACATGCAGGTGTCATTTGGTTAGCTAACAAAACATGCAGGTGTCATTTGGTTAGCTAGCAAAACATGCAGGTGTCATTTGGTTAGCTAGCAAAACATGCAGGTGTCATTTGGTTAGCTAGCAAAACATGCAGGTGTCATTTGGTCAGCTAGAAAAACATGCAGGTGTCATTTGGTTAGTTAGCAAAACATGCAGGTGTCATTAGGTTAGCTAGCAAAACATGCAGGTGTCATTTGGTTAGCTAGCAAAACATGCAGGTGTCATTTGGTTAGGTAGCAACACATGCAGGTGTCATTTGGTTAGCTAGCAAAACATGCAGGTGTCATTTGGTTAGCTAGCAAAACATGCAGGTGTCATTTGGTTAGCTAGCAAAACATGCAGGTGTCATTTGGTTAGCTAGCAAAACATGCAGGTGTCATTTGGTTAGCTAGCAAAACATGCAGGTGTCATTTGGTTAGCTAGCAAAACATGCAGGTGTCATTTGGTTAGCTGGCAAAACATGCAGGTGTCATTTGGTTAGCTAGCAAAAACATGCAGGTGTCATTTGGTTAGCTAGCAAAACATGCAGGTGTCATTTGGTTAGCTAGCAACACATGCAGGTGTCCATTGGTTAGCTAGCAAAACATGCAGGTGTCATTTGGTTAGCTGGCAAAACATGCAGGTGTCATTTGGTTAGCTAGCAAAAACATGCAGGTGTCATTTGGTTAGCTAGCAAAACATGCAGGTGTCATTTGGTTAGTTAGCAACACATGCAGGTGTCCATTGGTTAGCTAGCAAAACATGCAGGTGTCATTTGGTTAGCTAGCAAAACATGCAGGTGTCATTTGGTTAGCTAGCAAAACATGCAGGTGTCATTTGGTTAGCTAGCAAAACATGCAGGTGTCATTTGGTTAGCTAGCAAAACATGCAGGTGTCATTTGGTTAGCTAGCAAAACATGCAGGTGTCATTTGGTTAGCTAGCAACACATGCAGGTGTCATTTGGTTAGCTAGCAAAACATGCAGGTGTCATTTGGTTAGATAGCAAAACATGCAGGTGTCATTTGGTTAGATAGCAAAACATGCAGGTGTCATTTGGTTAGCTAGCAAAACATGCAGGTGTCATTTGGTTAGCTAGCAAAACATGTGCATTTCTTTGCAAGCTAGCTATGTTCAGGGTTTGCACAAATTGTGCTTGAGGTGCTAAAGTGCTTCAATTTGGCATTCAAATATTCAGGTACATGGATACCTTGAAAAGTACGTGATTTTAAATTGAAGTAACAAAAAAATGATCAACTATGTTATTAATATGAAAAATATATTTGTCTTGCGAATTAATTTCCAGCCAGACTACCAAGTTTTACTTCCTCACGTGTTTGGTTGCCATGTGAGCTCGTTAACCCACACTGCCACTCAGCCAGGCAGGTACAGAACTGACTGATGAGGCGCTGCCAAATGTCACATCAATAGCTAAAATGCCGGGCAAATGTAGATTCAACCCTGCGAAACGCGTGGAATCATGAATGATTCATGTATGCTCGTTAGGTTTGCCTGCTCCAATTGGCCTTGTTAGCAAAGCATTCATTCACCACTCTGTCCAACGGGAAATTCCACCCACGACATAGGAAACTCCACCCACGACATAGGAAACTCTACCCACGACATAGGAAACTCCACCAACGACATAGGAAACTCCACCCACGACATAGGAAACTCCACCCACGAAATAGGAAACTCCACCCACGACATAGGAAACTCCACCCACGACATAGGAAACTCCACCCACGACATAGGAAACTCCACCCACGACATAGGAAACTCCACCCTCGACATAGGAAACTCCGCCCACGACATAGGAACCTCCACCCACGACATAGACCGAGAGGTGAAACAAACTACCTCAGTCCAGACCTACTGTGGCAAGTAGCAGAGAGACGCCGTTGACAATGGGAATTCTTTTAACATTCATCGACTCCTGTTGTGTCAACAGACATCCCCCAAACAACACCCCCCCCCCTGAATCTCTGAGAATTATTCATTATTAATTAATTAATTAATAGGTTAAAAAAAATATGTTGATGTTGAGAAAGGCACGTAAACCCTAATTACTCCTGTAAGTCACTCAATTTGTTTTTATTTTTTATAAAATGTAAAATATGTATTGGAGGTGGAGTCATCAAGCTCTACATGCATGTGTTTATCATTGAGTTATCAAGTTGGTGGGGTAGCTAATTAATTAAGGGTCCCCAAAGATAAGTTTATGTGTAGTGGGGCCCCTCTCTACCACACCTTTTCACATGTTGCAGCAAATGACTACTACTGGTAAATTGTCACTGATATTTCAGTCAGATGTCTAGCTAGCTATAACTAACTGGCCAGAAGGATAAAATGAAAAGCTAATGTTGAACGGAGTCTGACCTCAGCAGGAGCAGTTGACTGAAATTAATCTAGCTATAGTAAAAAGATACTATATGTTTTCATAAGAAAATACAATGTCTTTATAGAGAGTAGTGAGACAGACAGTGGCGGGTCGGGGTGCAATGAATGAGGCAAAGGAGATACACAGAGAGAGAAAGTAGGGAGAGAGGTTCTACACAGAGAGAGAAAGCAGGGAGAGAGGTTCTACACAGAGAGAGGAAGTAGGGAGAGAGGTTCTACACAGAGAGAGGAAGTAGGGAGAGAGGTTCTACACAGAGAGAGGAAGTAGGGAGAGAGGTTCTACACAGAGAGAGGAAGTAGGGAGAGAGGTTCTACACAGAGAGAGGAAGTAGGGAGAGAGGTTCTACACAGAGAGAGGAAGTAGGGAGAGAGGTTCTACACAGAGAGAGGAAGTAGGGAGAGAGGTTCTACACAGAGAGAGGAAGTAGGGAGAGAGGTTCTACACAGAGAGAGGAAGTAGGGAGAGAGGTTCTACACAGAGAGAGGAAGTAAGCAGGGAGAGAGGTTCTACACAGAGAGAGGATCTACACAGAGAGAGGAAGTAAGCAGGGAGAGAGGTTCTACACAGAGAGAGGATCTACACAGAGAGAGGAAGTAGGGAGAGAGGTTCTACACAGAGAGAGGTTCTACGCAGAGAGAGGAAGCAGGGAGAGAGGTTATTCACAGAGAGAGGAAGTAAGCAGGGAGAGAGGTTCTACACAGAGAGAGGAAGCAGGGAGAGAGTTTCTACACAGAGAGAGGAAGCAGGGAGAGAGGTTCTACACAGAGAGAGGAAGTAAGCAGGGAGAGAGGTTCTACACAGAGAGAGGAAGCAGGGAGAGAGGTTCTACACAGAGAGAGGAAGCAGGGAGAGAGGTTCTACACAGAGAGATGAAGCAGGGAGAGAGGATATACACAGAGAGAGGATGCATTGAAGCAAGCAGGGAGAGAGGTTCTACACAGAGAGAGGAAGCAGGGAGAGAGGTTCTACACAGAGAGAGGAAGTAGGGAGAGAGGTTCTACACAGAGAGAGGAAGCAGGGAGAGAGGATCTACACAGAGAGAGGAAGTAGGGAGAGAAGTTCTACACAGAGAGAGGATGCATTGAAGTAAGCAGGGAGAAAGGTTCTACACAGAGAGCGGAGGTGGGGAGAGTTGTTCTACACAGAGAGAGGTTCTACACAGAGAGAGGTTCTACACAGAGAGAGGTTCTACACAGAGAGAGGAAGCAGGGAGAGAGGATCGACACAGGTGTACTTTTAATTCTTGTTTTAAAACATCTCGTAGTGTTATGTTTGATTAATTATAGTTATATTATATTATACTGGTAATAAATGTGTTACTAGCAGTGGGGTGTCTGGAGACATTAGACTGTTCCTGTCTCCTCTCTGATCACATTAGACTGTTCCTCTGTCTCCTCTCTGATCACATTAGACTGTTCCTCTGTCTCCTCTCTGATCACATTAGACTGTTCCTCTGTCTCCTCTCTGATCACATTAGACTGTTCCTCTGTCTCCTCTCTGATCACATTAGACTGTTCCTCTGTCTCCTCTCTGATCACATTAGACTGTTCCTCTGTCTCCTCTCTGATCACACTGAGGTCTGGAGACATTAGACTGTTCCTCTGTCTCCTCTCTGATCACATTAGACTGTTCCTCTGTCTCCTCTCTGATCACATTAGACTGTTCCTCTGTCTCCTCTCTGATCACATTAGACTGTTCCTCTGTCTCCTCTCTGATCACATTAGACTGTTCCTCTGTCTCCTCTCTGATCACACTGAGGTCTGGAGACATTAGACTCTTCCTCTGTCTCCTCTCTGATCACACTGCCTGGAAAAATCACGTTTTTAACTATATTGCCCCTTTAAGTAGTGCACTATATAGGGAATAGGGTTCTATAGCTCCTGGTCTAAAGTAGTGCACTATATAGGGAATAGGGTCTATAGGGCCTGGTCTAAAGTAGTGCACTATATAGGGACCAGGGTTCCATTTGGAACGCAGAGACAGTGAGGTAGGTGGGAAAGAGGGCTGTCTTACTCGACCAAACTATAGAGATCCGTCCCAGCCAAGCCAAATCAGCCAGTCAACTCCCAGCCCTCCGTCCCAATCTCATGGCCATGACGGTGTGGTGATTATTATCGATCGGCCAGTCGGCAGCTTAGCCAGCGCAGTGGGCTGATCAACTGATTCAGGAACAGGGCTCAGAGCAGAGCGGGTTGAAGCTGAGGCAGCTAAAATAAGGCCCCATCTTGATTGGGGCTCGAGATGAGATATGAGTGCCCAGATAAATGTAACTGATGATGAGCTGTGAATGGCCAAGAACCTCTCCTCCTCCTGCCCCGGCCCTTGGTGTAGTGACCACTGACCAGGGCTGGGAGGAAGAGGAGATTGATTAACTGTAACTGGTCCCTATACGGCTCTACTACAGGCCACCATCTTGGATCTGTAGTGACCACTGACCAGGGCTGGGTGGAAGAGGAGATTGAGTAACTGTAACTGGTCCCTATACGGTTCTACTACAGGCCACCATCTTGGATCTGTAGTGACCACTGACCAGGGCTGGGTGGAAGAGGAGATTGAGTAACTGTAACTGGTCCCTATACGGCTCTACTACAGGCCACCATCTTGGATCTGTAGTGACCACTGACCAGGGCTGGGTGGAAGAGGAGATTGAGTAACTGTAACTGGCTCTTATAGCTCTCCTGTGAACGGCCATTTTGGTCCCTCACAGGTCGCAGCAGACCAGTTATTAGTGGGTATACAGGGAATAATTCTCCTGTGCTGTAGTAGTCCTGATGGAGAGAAAAGGAGAGAGGTCAGGAGAGTTGAAAGAGAGGAGGACAGGATGTTGAGAGGAGAGGAGGATGTTGAGAGGAGAGGAGGATGGTCAGAGGAGAGGAGGATGGTCAGAGGAGAGGAGGATGTTGAGAGGAGAGGAGGATATTGAGAGGAGAGGAGGATGGTCAGAGGAGAGGAGGATGGTGAGAGAAGAGGAGGATGGTGAGAGGAGGATGGTCAGAGGAGAGGAGGATGTTGAGAGGAGAGGAGATGAGGATGGTCAGAGGAGAGGAGGATGGTGAGAGAAGAGGAGGATGGTGAGAGGAGGATGGTCAGAGGAGAGGAGGATGGTCAGAGGAGAGGAGGATGATCAGAGGAGAGGAGGATGTTGAGAGGAGAGGAGGATGTTGAGAGGAGAGGAGGATGGTCAGAGGAGAGGAGGATGGTCAGAGGAGAGGAGGATGATCAGAGGAGAGGAGGATGTTGAGAGGAGAGGAGGATGGTCAGAGGAGAGGAGGATGGTCAGAGGAGAGGAGGATGGTCAGAGGAGAGGAGGATGGTCAGAGGAGAGGAGGATGGTCAGAGGAGAGGAGGATGGTCAGAGGAGAGGAGGATGTTGAGAGGAGAGGAGGATGTTGAGAGGAGTGGAGGATGTTGAGAGGAGAGGATGTTGAGAGGAGAGGAGGATGGTCAGAGGAGAGGAGGAAGTTGAGAGGAGAGGAGGAAGGTTAGAGGAGAGGAGGATGGTCAGAGGAGAGGAGGATGGTCAGAGGAGAGGAGGATGTTGAGAGGAGAGGAGGATGGTTAGAGGAGAGGATGATGGTCAGAGGAGAGGAGGATGTTGAGAGGAGTGGAGGATGGTCAGGGGAGAGGAGGATGGTCAGGGGAGAGGAGGATATTGAGAGGAGAGGAGGATGGTCAGAGGAGAGGAGGATGTTGAGAGGAGTGGAGGATGGTCAGGGGAGAGGAGGATGTTGAGAGGAGAGGAGTATCGTCAGAGGAGAGGAGGATGTTGAGAGGAGTGGAGGATGGTCAGAGGAGAAAGAGAGGAGAGATCTCTGTTATGAATGGTCTCCTCTCTTCTCATCTCTTCCTCCTCTTCTCTCCTTCTCATCTATTCTTCATTCCTCTCTTCTCCACTCCTCTCTTTCTCTCCTCTCTACCCCTCCTCCCTTTTCCTCTCCTCTTCTCTTCTCCTCTCCTCTCCTCTCTGCCTCTCCTCTCCCCCTCTCTTCATTCTCTCCTCTCGATTTCCCCAGGTCCCTTGACACCTGACTGGGGAAATAAGGTGGTTGGTTCTCAAATGTTTTTTTTCTGTGGCTCACTGATTCCTGATAGAAAGATTTATCAGATTGTCAACGAATGGTGACCGTAAGATCCTGGGCCATTTCGACCCCCTCTCTAACCTAATCAAATGAAATAAAATGGTATTTGTCACATGCTTCGTGAACAATAGGTGAACCCTCTCTTTCTAAAATTATCCAACCGCAATTGTTGCAACCCCTATTTCTAGCCTGTTTTAACCTCTCTTTCATATAGTCTGAGATCACTAAAGATTGGAAAGCTGCCGCGGTCAGCCCCCTCTTCAAAGGGGGAGACACCCTAGACCTAAACTGTTACAGACCTATATCCATCCTGCCCTGCCTTTCTAAGGTCTTCGAAAGCCAAGTTAACAAAACAGATCACCGACCATTTCGAATCCCACCGTACCTTCTCCACTATGCAATCTGGTTTCCGAGCTGGTCATGGGTGCAGCTTGGCCACGCTCAAGGTCCTAAACGATATCATAACCGCCATCGATAAAAGACAATACTGTGCAGCTGTATTCATCGACCTGGCCAAGGCTTTCAACTCTGTCAATCACCACATTCTTATCTGCAGACTCAACAGCCTTGGTTTCTCAAATGACTGCCTCATCTGGTTCACCAACTACTTCTCAGATAGAGTTCAGTGTCAAATCAGAGGGTCTGCTGTCCGGACCTCTAGCAGTCTCTATGGGGGTACCACAGGGTTCATCCTCGGGCCGACTCTCTTCTCTGTATACATCAATGATGTCGCTCTCGCTGCTGGTGTCTCTGATCCACCTCTTTGTTTTCCACCATAATTTGCAAATAAATTCATTAAAAATCCTACAATGTGATTTTATGGATCTTTTTCTTCTCATTTTGTCTGTCATAGTTGAAGTGTAACCTATGATGAAAATTACAGGCCTCTCTCATCTTTTTAAGTGGGAGAACTTGCACAATTGGTGGCTGACTAAATACTTTTTTTGCCCCACTGTATGTACATATACTGTAGGTAGGGGATAAAGTAACTAGGTAACAGGATAGATAATAAACAATGAACTGCAGTTTATGTGATGAATCAAAAACGTTATTGCAGAAAGGGTCAATGCAGATAGTTCGGGTAGCTATTTGGTGAACAATTTACACTATTTACCAGCCTTGAGAAGCTGGTCAGGGTCCTGTTGGATACATACTGGGTGCATCGGTACCGCTTGCCCTCGGTAGCAGAGAGAACAGTCTGTGACTAGGGTGGCTGGAGTCTTTCACGATTGTTAGGTCCTTCCTCTGACACAGCCTGGTATAGAGGTCCTGAATGGATAGGAAGCTTGGCCCCAGTGATGTACTGGGCCGTACTCACTACCCTCTGTCAGGTCTTGGGGACGGATGCCAAGCAATTGCCATTGTCCCAAATGGCACCCTACTGCCTATATAGTGCACTACTTTAGTCCAGAGCCCTGTGGAACCCTATTCCCTATATAGTGCACTACTTTAGTCCAGAGCCCTGTGGAACCCTATTCCCTATATAGTGCACTACTTTAGACCAGAGCCCTATGGAACCCTATTCCCTATATAGTGCACTACTTTAGTCCAGAGCCCTATGGAACCCTATTCCCTATATAGTGCACTACTTTAGACCAGAGCCCTATGGAACCCTATTCCCTATATAGTGCACTACTTTAGTCCAGAGCCATATGGAACCCTATTCCCTATATAGTGCACTACTTTAGTCCAGAGCCCTATGGAACCCTATTCCCTATATAGTGCACTACTTTAGACCAGAGCCCTATGGAACCCTATTCCCTATATAGCGCACTACTTTAGACCAGAGCCCTGTGGAACCCTATTCCCTATATAGTGCACTACTTTAGTCCAGAGCCCTATGGAACCCTATTCCCTATATAGTGCACTACTTTAGACCAGAACCCTATGGAACCCTATTCCCTATATAGCGCACTACTTTAGACCAGAGCCCTATGGAACCCTATTCCCTATATAGCGCACTACTTTAGACCAGAGCCCTATGCACTACTTTAGACCAGAGCCCTATGGAACCCTATTCCCTATATAGCGCACTACTTTAGACCAGAGCCCTATGCACTACTTTAGACCAGAGCCCTATGCACTACTTTAGACCAGAGCCCTATCCCCAATCTATCTCTACAAACCATCCAGTCCTGACTTCAACTGTGATGTCACAAACGTTCGGAACGTTCTTTTCTCATAGTTTTATACGGATTCTGAATGACAGATGAACACTTCCACTTAAAGTTTTTTCCAACTGCTTACACACTTATTCCAAAACTGTCTCCTTTTTTTTCAAATCTCTACACACAATTCCCAAAACTGCACACACAAAATGCAAAATGCCTCACACCATGGTCTGTAGTGACGCATCTAGCACTGCGCCACCCGGGAGCCCTTGGATATTTGGTGTGCAGTTTTGCACTTTGAGTGAGAGGTTTCAAAAATCGTGTGACATGAAAAGATTTTGTGTGTAAGCAGTTGGAAAAAACTGTGATGTACTATTATATTATTGATCGAGTCCCAGAGGGCGGCACACAATTGGCCCAGCGTCATCCTCGTTTGGCCGTCACTGTAAATAAGAACGTGTTCTTAACTGACTTGCCTAGTTAAATAAAAGATCAATCTAAATGATTCTGTCTCCTCGAAGCAAAATGTGCAGAGCTGGGAAGGTTTTATCCACCATATATACATACATATATATGACTGACAACAGCTCTTAGCTCCCTCAGTAGATGCCTACTGGAGAACTTATTTGTATTGCTTTTAATCTTTTTAAATGAATTTATCTTATTAACACTTTGTTCTAGCTAGCTATTTGTGTAGGTAGCTATCAAGTAAACCCAATATATATATATATATATATATATATATTACATTCTATTGGTTGCAAGATTTTTGTATAATAATGTAAACGGAAAAACAAATTTTTGAGTCCAGTGTTGTTTTGCGTATCAGTTCATAAACCCTGTACCATGGAATCGGTACGTCAAAAAATATCTTCCCAACTATTTAACAACCTGTATGGCACAGCTGACCATTCTTTGGTCCTTAAATGGAAATTATATCCTTTAAATGTTTCACATTTGGTTTGGTCTTTTATTGAATCTGGAAAAGAGCATTTACTGTATTTTTGTTAGCGGCAACTCAGTCTTATTAGTGATATCATTAATAAACGTTAAACTGTTTTTAAACATTTCATCCAAAAATAATGTTTGTTTTTTTTACATTTAAAAAAAAATCTATTAGTATAATTTGAGTTCAAACATAATATTTATTCTGTATTTTCTGATTAAAAACTGAAATTGCAACCAGCTTTCTATGGCTTGTTTAAAAAATAGTGATATTTTGGAGATTTCATTGTCAAATAACCCAGAGTGAGGTTTAGGACAAAGGGATCCTTACTCATCTGCTGGATTTAAGTATAACTGTTGTATGACTGAAGTCTTTAGTGAGAGGGTCAACGATTTAATATGGAATACTTTTAACCGTCTGAGTTCGTGTTCCCTGTATGAATTGACCTGTTTCATTTTGTCTGGCTTGCTGTTCCAAATAAAGTGGAATATTTTTTGCTCATATAATTTAAAAAACTATTTTTTTAAAGTGTAGGCAGGACCATCAGTAAATAGGTAAACTGGGATATGACTAAATAAATAATAATTAATTAGACAAGTATTTACCTTTCCCTGGTTGCAAGATCTGATCTATTTTTTACTGACCTTCTATTAAAACAGATTGTGGGCCTACTGAGTGGCCAGCGGTCTACATCACTGCATCGCAGTGCCAGAGGAGTCACTACAGACCCGGGTTCGATCTTTCCATGACACAGACTGACCTGCTCTTTCCATGACATAGACTGACCTGCTCTTTCCATGACATAGACTGACCTGCTCTTTCCATGACATAGACTGACCTGCTCTTTCCATGACATAGACTGACCTTCTCTTTCCATGACATAGACTGACCTGCTCTTTCCATGACATAGACTGACCTGCTCTTTCCATGACATAGACTGACCTGCTCTTTCCATGACATAGACTGACCTGCTCTTTCCATGACATGGGCTGACCTGCTCTTTCCATGACATAGACTGACCTTCTCTTTCCATGACATAGACTGACCTGCCTTTTCCATGACATAGACTGACCTGCTCTTTCCATGACATTGACCTGTTCTTTCCATGACAAAGACTAACCTTCTCTTTCCATGACATAGACTGACCTGCTATTTCCATGACATAGACTGACCTGTTCTTTCCATGACAGACTGACCACCTCTTTCCATGACATAGACTGACCTGCTCTTTCCATGACATAGACTGACCTGATATTTCCATGACAGACTGACCAGGTGAATCTAGGTGAAAGTTATGATCTCTTAATGATGTCACCTGTTAAATCCACTTCAATCAGTGTAGATGAAGGAGACAATTGAGGAAGCCCTGAGACAATTGAGACATGGATTGTATTTGTGTGTCATTCAGAGGGTGAATGGGCAAGACAAAGTATTTAAGTGCCTTTGAACTGGGTATGGTAGTAGATGCCAGGCGCACCGGTTTGTGTGAAGAACTGCAACGCTGCTGGCATGGTCCACCACCCAAAGCACAACCCAACCACTGTGGGAAGCATTGGAGTCAACATGTAGAGGCCAAGCGTCTGACGAAATGAGGCTATTCTGAGGGCAAAAGGGGAAGGTGCCTCAGGCCCCTCCCCCACCACTACCACATATATACAACACACTGTGAGGCCTCAGGCCCCTCCTCCACCACTACCACATATATACAACACACTGTGTGTCCTCAGGCCGCTCCTCCACCACTACCACATATATACAACAGACTGTGTGTCCTCAGGCCCCTCCTCCACCACGACCACATATATACAACAGACTGTGTGTCCTCAGGCCCCTCCCCCACCACTACCACATATATACAACAGACTGTGTGGCCTCAGGCCCCTCCTCCACCACTACCACATATATACAACAGACTGTGTGTCCTCAGGCCCCTCCTCCACCACGACCTATCATATCAAACATCTCCAATCGAAAATCAAATCAAGAGTCGGCTTTCTATTCCGCAACAAAGCCTCCTTCACTCAAGCCGCCAAGCTTACCCTAGTAAACTGACTATCCTACCGATCCTCGACTTCGGCGATGTCATCTACAAAATGGCTTCCAACACTCTACTCAGCAAACTGGATGCAGTCTATCACAGTGCCATCCGTTTTGTCACTAAAGCACCTTATACTACCCACCACTGCGACTTGTATGCTCTAGTCGGCTGGCCCTCGCTACATATTCGTCGCCAGACCCACTGGCTCCAGGTCATCTACAAGTCTATGCTAGGTAAAGCTCCGCCTTATCTCAGCTCACTGGTCACGATGGCAACACCCATCCGTAGCACGCGCTCCAGCAGGTGTATCTCACTGATCATCCCTAAAGCCAACACCTCATTTGGCCGCCTTTCGTTCCAGTACTCTGCTGCCTGTGACTGGAACGAATTGCAAAAATCGCTGAAGTTGGAGACTTTCATCTCCCTCACCAACTTCAAACATCAGCTATCTGAGCAGCTAACCGATCGCTGCAGCTGTACATAGTCTATTGGTAAATAGCCCACCCTTTTCACCTACCTCATCCCCGTACTGTTTTTATTTATTTACTTTTCTGCTCTTCTGCACACCAATATCTCTACCTGTACATGACCATCTGATCTTTTATCACTCCAGTGTTAATCTGCAAAATTGTAATTATTTGCCTACCTCCTCATGCCTTTTGCACACATTGTATATAGACCCCCCCTTCGTTTTCTACTGTGTTATTGACTTGTTAATTGTTTACTCCATGTGTAACTCTTTGTTGTATGCTCACACTGCTATGCTTTATCTTGGCCAGGTCGCAGTTGCAAATGAGAACTTGTTCTCAACTAGCCTACCTGGTTAAATAAAGGTGAAATAAAAAAAAAATAAAAAAAAATACAACAGACTGTGTGGCCTCAGGCCCCTCCCCCACCACTACCACATATATACAACAGACTGTGTGTCCTCAGGCCCCTCCTCCACCACGACCACATATATACAACAGACTGTGTGTCCTCAGGCCCCTCCCCCACCACTACCACATATCTACAACAGACTGTGTGGCCTCAGGCCCCTCCTCCACCACTACCACACAGTGTATTTTTGTATTATAGTTGATTATGTCTCAGGTAAAGGTGGTCTACTACACAGCAGGTGAGCAGCAGGGCAGGTGAGCAGGACGAGCAGGTGAGCAGGACGAGCAGGTGAGCAGGACGAGCAGGTGAGCAGGACGAGCAGGGTGAGCAGGACGAGCAGGTGAGCAGGACGAGCAGGTGAGCAGGACGAGCAGGTGAGCAGGACGAGCAGGTGAGCAGGGCGAGCAGGTGAGCAGGATGAGCAGGTGAGCAGGACGAGCAGGTGAGCAGCAGAGCAGGTGAGTAGGTGAGCAGGACGAGCAGGTGAACAGGGTGAGCAGGACGAGCAGGTGAGCAGGTGAGCAGGTGAGCAGGTGAGCAGGGTGAACAGGACGAGCAGGTGAGCAGGTGAGCAGGACGAGCAGGTGAGCAGGTGAGCAGGACGAGCAGGTGAACAGGGTGAGCAGGACGAGCAGGTGAGCAGGACGAGCAGGTGAGCAGGGTGAACAGGACGAGCAGGTGAGCAGGTGAGCAGGACGAGCAGGTGAACAGGGTGAGCAGGACGAGCAGGTGAGCAGGACGAGCAGGTGAGCAGGGTGAACAGGACGAGCAGGTGAGCAGGACGAGCAGGTGAACAGGGTGAACAGGACGAGCAGGTGAGCAGGTGAGCAGGACGAGCAGGTGAACAGGGTGAGCAGGACGAGCAGGTGAGCAGGTGAGCAGGACGAGCAGGTGAGCAGGTGAGCAGGACGAGCAGGTGAACAGGGTGAGCAGGACGAGCAGGTGAGCAGGACGAGCAGGTGAGCAGGGTGAACAGGACAAGCAGGTGAGCAGGTGAGCCGGATGAGCAGGTGAACAGGGTGAGCAGGACGAGCAGGTGAGCAGGACAAGCAGGTGAGCAGGGTGAACAGGACGAGCAGGTGAGCAGGTGAGCAGGACGAGCAGGTGAACAGGGTGAACAGGACGAGCAGGTGAGCAGGTGAGCAGGACGAGCAGGTGAACAGGGTGAGCAGGACGAGCAGGTGATCAGGTGAGCAGGTGAGCAGGTGAGCAGCAGAGCAGGTGATCAGGTGAACAGGGTGAGCAGGATGATCAGGTGAGCAGGTGAGCAAGGTGAGCAGGATGATCAGGTGAGCAGGTGAGCAGGACGAGCAGGTGATCAGGTGAACAAATCAAATCAAATTTATTTATATAGCCCTTCGTACATCAGCTGATATCTCAAAGTGCTGTACAGAAACCCAGCCTAAAACCCCAAACAGCAAGCAATGCAGGTGTAGAAGCACGGTGGCTAGGAAAAACTCCCTAGAAAGGCCAATACCTAGGAAGAAACCTAGAGAGGAACCAGGCTATGTGGGGTGGCTAGTCCGGCTGTGCCGGGTGGAGATTATAACAGAACATGGCCAAGATGTTCAAATGTTCATAAATGACCAGCATGGTCGAATAATAATAAGGCAGAACAGTTGAAACTGGAGCAGCAGCACAGTCCGGTGGAAGTTGAAACTGGAGCAGCAGCATGGCCAGGTGGACTGGGGACAGCAAGGAGTCATCATGTCAGGTAGTCCTGGGGCATGGTCCTAGGGCTCAGGTCAGTTGAAACTGGAACAGCAGCATAGCCAGGTGGACTGGGGACAGCAAGGAGTCATCATGTCAGGTAGTCCTGGGGCATGGTCCTAGGGCTCAGGTCCTCCGAGAGAGAGAAAGAAAGAGAGAAGGAGAGAATTAGAGAACGCACACAGGTGCGTAGGATGATGAGCAGGATGATCAGGTGAGCAGGACGAGCAGGTTATCAGGTGAGCAGGGTGATCAGGTGAGCAGGGTGATCAGGTGAGCAGGTGATCAGGTGATCAGGTGAACAGGGTGAGCAGGGTGATCAGGTGAGCAGGTGAGCAGGGTGATCAGGTGAACAGGGTGAGCAGGGTGAGCAGGACGAGCAGGTTATCAGGTGAGCAGGGTGATCAGGTGAGCAGGTGATCAGGTGATCAGGTGAACAGGGTGAGCAGGGTGAGCAGGTGAGCAGGGTGATCAGGTGAACAGGGTGAGCAGGGTGATCAGGGTGATCTGGTGAGCAGGTGAACAGGGTGAGCAGGGTGATCAGGTGAGCAGGTGAGCAGGGTGATCAGGTGAGCAGGTGATCAGGTGAACAGGGTGATCAGGTGAGCAGGTGAGCAGGGTGATCAGGTGAACAGGGTGATCAGGTGAGCAGGTGATCAGGTGAACAGGGTGATCTGGTGAGCAGGTGATCAGGTGAACAGGGTGTCTCGGACTATAGTGTGTTTAATGTTACAGGTCTCAGTAGGTCTCAGTCATTTGCAGTCGCAGTGTGTAGATATGTGTGTTCTACCGTGTACTCTGTCGACCAGCTGACTGACCCAGGGGCATGACAGTGGAGAGAGCAGTGTTATCCTGTCAAGTTGTTGTAGTGCACCCTGGGTAACCTGTTGACGGTCGTAACAATCAAATAGTAGTTTTCTCCTCCCTCACCAACACATTTCAGAAAACACCTGCTACCCAGTCAGATGTTACAAAATGGGGAAAAGGGTGTTTGACTCGGGAGAAATTCAACATGCTGGGAGGCTCAGTAAAGCAGCTGAATAATTATAGACAAAGTGTGTTTGTGTGTGTTGTGTGTGTGTGTGTTGTGTGTGTGTGTGTGTGTGTTGTGTGTTTGTGTGTGTTGTGTGTGTGTGTGTTGTGTGTGTGTGTGTGTGTGTTGTGTGTTGTTTGTGTGTTGTGTGTGTGAGTGTGTGTGTGTGTTGTGTGTGTATGAGTGTGTGAGTGTGTGTGTCAGTGTGTCAGTGTTTCGTGTGTGAGTGTGTGTTGTGTGTTGTGTGTGTTATGTGTGTTGTGTGTGTTGTGTGTGTGTGTGTGTGTGTTGTGTGTGTGTGTTGTGTGTGTTGTGTGTGTGTTGTGTGTGTGTGTGTGTTGTGTGAGTGTGTGTGTTGTGTGTTGTGTGAGTGTGTGTGTTGTGTGTGTGTGTGTGTGTGTGTTGTGTGTTGTTGTGTGTTGTGTGTGTGAGTGTGTGTGTGTGTGTGTTGTGTGTGTATGAGTGTGTGAGTGTGTGTGTCAGTGTGTCAGTGTTTCGTGTGTGAGTGTGTGTTGTGTGTGTGTGTTGTGTGTGTTGTGTGTGTGTGTGTGTTGTGTGTGTGTTGTGTGTGAGTGTGTTGTGTGTGTGTGTTGTGTGTGTGTGTGTTGTGTGTGTGTTGTGTGTTGTGTGTGTGTTGTGTGTTGTGTGTGTTGTGTGTTGTGTGTGTGTGTGTGAGTGTGTGTGTGTGTGTGTTGTGTGTGTGTGTGTGTGTTGTGTGTTGTGAATCCTTGTCCACATTGAAGCCTCAAACTCACAGCCTTTTTGGATTGCTGTCACATGACCTGAAGTAACCCCTTCTGTATCACACACACATACACTCACACACTCACACACTCACACACACACACACAACACACAACACACACACACAACACACACACACACAACACACACACACACAACACACACACTCACACTTAACACACACAACACACTCAACACACACACTCACACTTAACACACACACTCACACTTAACACACACAACACACACACTCACACTTAACACACACAACACACTCAACACACACACTCACACTTAACACACACACTCACACTTAACACACACAACACACTCAACACACACACTCACACTTAGCACACACAACACACTCAACACACAAAACACACTTAACACACACACTCACACTCAACATAACACACTGACACACAAACAATACACACCACACAACACACTCACTCACACAACACACGCACACACAACACTCACACACAACACACACGACACACGAAACACTGACACACGACACACGCACACACAACACACACAAACTATGATTAGAGTCTATATATTCTCATGTCCAAATCCCTTAACTCTGATTAGAGTCTATATTTTCTCATGTCCAAATCCCTTAACTCTGATTAGAGTCTATATATTCTCAGGTTCAAATCCCTTAACTCTGATTAGAGTCTATATATTCTCATGTCCAAATCCCTTAACTCTGATTAGATTCTATATATTCTCAGGTTCAAATCCCTTAACCTGTTAACCTATCATTAGAGTCTATACATCATCTCAGGTTCAAATCCTTTAACTCTCATTAGAGTCTATATATTCTCAGGTTCAAATCCCTTAACTCTGATTAGAGTCTATATATTCTCATGTCCAAATCCCTTAACTCTGATTAGATTCTACATATTCTCAGGTTCAAATCCCTTAACTCTCATTAGAGTCTATACATCATCTCAGGTTCAAATCCTTTAACTCTCATTAGAGTCTATATATTCTCATGTCCAAATCCCTTAACTCTGATTAGATTCTACATATTCTCAGGTTCAAATCCCTTAACCCTCATTAGAGTCTATACATCATCTCAGGTTCAAATCCTTTAACTCTCATTAGAGTCTATATATTCTCAGGTTCAAATCCCTTAACTCTCATTAGAGTCTATATATTCTCAGGTTCAAATCCCTTAACTCTGATTAGAGTCTATACATGATCTCAGGTCCAAATCCCTTAACTCTGATTAGAGTCTTCAAAGAAAATGATTAATTCAGTGAATCTTGTTAGATAAATTATTTGAGACAATATATATTTATTAACTTCTCTAGTTAAATAAATGCGATATATTGACACTGCAATAATAGCATTAAATATACACGTTTTCTGTATTGATTTATTAATCTGTGTAATTTCTTGCAAGTTTCTTAATTTGTCCCTTCCTATTAATCTCTTAATTCACATGAACAGCGTTTAATATAACAATAGAATTCACATGAACAGCGTTTAATATAACAATAGAATTCACATGAACAGCGTTTAATATAACAATAGAATTCACATGAACAGCATTTAATATAACAATAGAATTCACATGAACAGCATTTAATATAACAATAGAATTCACATGAACAGCATTTAATATAACAATAGAATTCACATGAACAGCGTTTAATATAACAATAGAATTCACATGAACAGCGTTTAATATAACAATAGAATTCACATGAACAGCGTTTAATATAACAATAGAATTCACATGAACAGTGTTTAATATAACAATAGATGTGTGTAGTGCTGCTGACTGGTGCATTGCTGAAGGGCCACAGCACAAATCTGGAGTAACAGTTCTGTCTGTCTGTGTGTCTCTTGTGTCTGTGTGAGTGTCTGTGTGTGTCTGTGTGTCTGTCTGTGTGAGTGTCTGTGTGCGTCTGTGTGTCTGTCTGTGTGTGTCTCTGTGTGTGTCTGTGTCTGTGTGTGTGTCTGTCTGTGTCTATCTGTGTGTGTCTGTCTGTATGTGTCTCTGTGTGTGTGGCCGTGTGTGTCCGTGTGTGTGTCTGTGTGTGTCTGTGTGTGTCTGTGTGTGTGGCTGTGTGTGTGTGTCTGTGTGTGTCTGTCTGTATGTGTGTCTGTGTCTGTCTCTGTGTCTGTCTGTGTGTGTCTCTGTGTGTGTGTGTCTCTGTGTGTGTGTCTGTCTGTGTGTGTCTCTGTGTGTTTCTGTGTGTGTGTCTGTGTGTGTCTCTGTGTGTCTGTGTGTCTGTCTGTGTGTGTCTGTGTGTCTGTATGTGTGTCTGTGTGTCTGTGTGTGTCTCTGTGTGTGTCTCTGTGTGTGTCTCTGTGTGTGTGTCTCTGTGTGTGTGTCTCTGTGTGTCTGTCTGTGTGTGTGTCTGTGTCTGTGTGTGTGTCTGTGTGCGTGTTTGTCACATCAAGGTCTCTGTGTGATGAGTAATTATCTCCAACCCATCATTTCAGACCAAGAGAATCTCTCTATCCCTTCTATTGAGTCCTCCCTCCATCCATTTCTCTCTCTTTTTCTCTCACTCCATCAATTTTCCTTTAAAAATTATCAGTTTGTTCTCAGCAGTGGCACACAGCAGTGGTCAGTCCCTCCCTGGCTCTCTCTCTCTCTCCATTTCTCTGTCTGTCCCTCTCGCTCCCTGTCTGTCTCTCTCTCTCTCTCTCTCTCTCTCTCCCTGTCTCCCCCTGTCTCTCTCTCTCCCCCTGTCTCTCTCTCCCCTGTCTCTCTCTCTCTCTCTCTCTCTCTCTCTCTTCTCTCTCTCTCACTCCCCCTGTCTCCCTCTCCCTCTCTCCCTGTCTATCCCTGTCTCTCTCTCTCCCCTGTCTCTCTCTCCCTGTCTCTCTCTCCCCCTGTCTCTCTCTCTCTCTCTCTCTCTCACTCCCCCTGTCTCTCTCACTCCCCCTCTCTCTCCCTGTCTCTCTCTCTCTCCCCATGTCTCTCTCCTCTCTATTTCTCACTCCCCTGTCTCTCTCTCTCTCTCTCTCTCTCTCTCTCTCTCTCTCTCTCTCTCTCTCTCTCTCTCTCCCCCTGTCTCTCTCTCTCTCCTCTCTCTCTCTCTCTCTCTCTCTCTCTCCCTGTCTCTCTCTCTCTCTCTCTCTCACTCCCCCTGTCTCCCTCTCCCTCTCTCCCTGTCTATCCTGTCTCTCTCTCTCCCCCCTGTCTCTCTCTCCTGTCTCTCTCTCCCCCTGTCTCTCTCTCTCTCACTCCCCCTGTCTCTCTCTCCCCCCCTCTCTCTCCCTGTCTCTCTCTCTCCCCCTGTCTCTCTCCTCTCTATTTCTCACTCACACCCTGAGATTTATGGTCTTGCAGAAACATTGATTTTGCTGCAGCATCGCAGTGCTCAACATTTCTGATTGTTCTCATGGCGAGGAGCACACTGAATCCACAATGCAGGACATGCTGTGTGTGTGTGTGGTGTGTGTGTGTGTGTGTGTGTGTGTGTGTGTGTGTGTGTGGTGTGTGTGTGTGTGTGTTGGTGGGGGGGGGGGCGCCCACCGCCCCTGAGCAATAACCCTAGAAATACCCTGAGAAATATGCAAATCATTGATTAGTTTGCATTGTGCTGCTACCTTGAAAGGACTCTGAGTTGATCTCTCATTGTCCAGACAGAGAATGTAAAAACACACATGTATATATATATATATATATATATATATATATATATATATATAGGCGAGGTTATGTAGGACAGAGAATAGAGAAGAGAAGAGGGGAGAGAGGAGAGAGAGGAGAGAGGAGATAGAAGAGAGAGGAGAGAGGAGAGAGGGGATAGAAAGAGAGAGGAGAGAGGGAGAGAGGAGAGAGAGGTTAGGAGAGAGGGGATAGGAGAGAGAGGAGAGGAGAGAGGGGAGAGGAGAGAGAGGATAGGAGAGAGGAGATAGGAGAGAGGAGAGAGGGGATAGAATAGCGAGGAGGAAGAGAGAGGAGAAAGGAGAGAGAGGTTAGGAGAGAGGGGATAGGAGAGAGAGGAGAGAGGAGAGAGGAGATAGGAGACAGAGGAGAGAGGGGATAGAAGAGCGAGGAGGAAGAGAGAGGAGAAAGGAGAGAGAGGTTAGGAGAGAGGGGATAGAAGAGCGAGGAGGAAGAAAGAGGAGAAAGGAGTGGGAGGTTAGGAGAGAGGAGATAGGAGAGAGAGGAGAGAGGAGAGAGAGGTTAGGAGAGAGGGGATAGAAGAGAGAGGAGAGAGGTTAGAGAGAGGGGATAGGAGAGAGGGGAGAGAGGAGAGAGGGTTAGAGGGAGAGAGGTTAGGAGAGAGGGGATAGGAGAGAGGGGAGAGAGGAGAGAGGATAGAGGGGAGAGAAGAGAGGAGAGAGAGGAGAGAGGGGATAGGAGGAGGGGATAGGAGAGGGGAGAGAGGAGAGGAGAGAGGGGAGAGAGGAGAGAGGAGAGGAGAGAGAGAGATAGGAGAGAGGAGAGAGGGGATAGGAGAGAGAGGAGAGAGGGGATAGAAGAGAGAGGAGGAAGAGAGAGGAGGAGAGAGAGAAGAGGAGAGAGAGGAGAGGAGAGAGGAGAGGAGAGAGGGGATAGAAGAATTAGGAGAGGAGAGAGGGGAGAGAGGGGAAGAGAGGAGAGGGAGAGAGAGGATAGGAGAGAGAGGAGAGAGGGGATAGGAGAGAGAGGAGAGAGGGGATAGAAGAGAGAGGAGGAAGAAGAGGAGGAAGGAAGAGAGAGGAGAGGAGAGGAGAGAGAGGATAGGAGAGAGGGGATAGAAGAGAGAGGAGAGGAAGAGGAGAGGAGAGGAGAGGNTCTCTCCTGTCTATCCCTGTCTCTCTCTCTCCCCCTGTCTCTCTCTCCCTGTCTCTCTCTCCCCCTGTCTCTCTCTCTCTCTCTCTCTCTCACTCCCCCCTGTCTCTCTCACTCCCCCTCTCTCTCCCTGTCTCTCTCTCTCTCCCCCATGTCTCTCTCCTCTCTATTTCTCACTCCCCCTGTCTCTCTCTCTCTCTCTCTCTCTCTCTCTCTCTCTCTCTCTCTCTCTCTCTCTCTCTCCCCTGTCTCTCTCTCTCTCTCTCTCTCTCTCTCTCTCTCTCTCTCCCTGTCTCTCTCTCTCTCTCTCTCTCACTCCCCCTGTCTCCCTCTCCCTCTCTCCCTGTCTATCCCTGTCTCTCTCTCTCCCCCTGTCTCTCTCTCCCCTGTCTCTCTCTCCCCCTTGTCTCTCTCTCTCTCACTCCCCCTGTCTCTCTCTCCCCCCCTCTCTCTCCTGTCTCTCTCTCTCCCCCTGTCTCTCTCCTCTCTATTTCTCACTCACACCCTGACGATTTATGGTCTTGCAAGAAACATTGATTTTGCTGCAGCATCGCAAGTGCTCAACATTTCTGATTGTTCTCATGGCGAGGAGCACACTGAATCCACAATGCAGGGACATGCTGTGTGTGATGTGTGTGTGTGTGTGTGTGTGTTGTGTGTGTGTGTGTGTGTGTGTGTGTGTGTGTGTGTGTGTGTGGTGGGGGGGGGGCGCCCACCGCCCCTGAGCCAATAACCCTAGAAATACCCTGAGAAATATGCAAAATCATTGATTAGTTTGCATTGTGCTGCTACCTTGAAAGGACTCTGAGTTGATCCTCTCATTGTCCAGACAGAGATGTAAAAACACACATGTATATATATATATACTATATATATATATATATATATATATATAGGCGAGGTTATGTAGGACAGAGAATAGAGAAGAGAAGAGGGGAGAGAGGAGAGAGAGGAGAGAGGAGATAGAAGAGAGAGGAGAGAGGAGAGAGGGGATAGAAGAGAGAGGAGAGAGGAGAGAGGAGAGAGAGGTTAGGAGAGAGGGGATAGGAGAGAGAGGAGAGGAGAGAGGGGAGAGGAGAGAGAGGATAGGAGAGAGGAGATAGGAGAGAGGAGAGAGGGGATAGAATAGCGAGGAGGAAGAGAGAGGAGAAAGGAGAGAGAGGTTAGGAGAGAGGGGATAGGAGAGAGAGGAGAGAGGAGAGAGGAGATAGGAGACAGAGGAGAGAGGGGATAGAAGAGCGAGGAGGAAGAGAGAGGAGAAAGGAGAGAGAGGTTAGGAGAGAGGGGATAGAAGAGCGAGGAGGAAGAAAGAGGAGAAAGGAGTGGGAGGTTAGGAGAGAGGAGATAGGAGAGAGAGGAGAGAGGAGAGAGAGGTTAGGAGAGAGGGGATAGAAGAGAGAGGAGAGAGGTTAGGAGAGAGGGGATAGGAGAGAGGGGAGAGAGGAGAGAGGTTAGAGGGGAGAGAGGTTAGGAGAGAGGGGATAGGAGAGAGGGGAGAGAGGAGAGAGGATAGAGGGGAGAGAAGAGAGGAGAGAGAGGAGAGAGGGGATAGGAGAGAGGGGATAGGAGAGGGGAGAGAGGAGAGGAGAGAGGGGAGAGAGGAGAGAGGAGAGGAGAGAGAGGATAGGAGAGAGAGGAGAGAGGGGATAGGAGAGAGAGGAGAGAGGGGATAGAAGAGAGAGGAGGAAGAGAGAGGAGGAAGAGAGAGAAGAGGAGAGAGAGGAGAGGAGAGAGGAGAGGAGAGAGGGGATAGAAGAATTAGGAGAGGAGAGAGGGGAGAGAGGGGAGAGAGGAGAGAGGAGAGGAGAGAGAGGATAGGAGAGAGAGGAGAGAGGGGATAGGAGAGAGAGGAGAGAGGGGATAGAAGAGAGAGGAGGAAGAGAGAGGAGGAAGCGAGAGAGGAGAGGAGAGGAGAGAGAGGAGAGAGGATAGGAGAGAGGGGATAGAAGAGAGAGGAGAGGAGAGGAGAGGAGAGGAGAGGAGAGGAGAGGAGAGGAGAGGAGAGAGAGGAGAGGAGAGGAGAGGAGAGGAGAGGAGAGGAGAGGAGAGGAGAGGAGAGGAGAGGAGAGGAGAGGAGAGGAGAGAGAGAGAGGAGAAGAGAGGGGAGAGAAGAGAGGGGAGAAAGGAGAGAGGAGAGAGGAGAGAGGAGAGAGAGGATAGGAGAGAGAGGAGGAAGAGAGAGGAGGAAGAGAGAGGAGAGGAGAGGAGAGGAGAGGAGAGAGAGGAGAGGAGAGAGGAGAGGAGAGAGGGGATTAGAAGAGTTAGGAGAGGAGAGGAGAGGAGAGAGGAGGAGAGGAGAGAGGAGGAGAGGAGAGGGAGAGGAGAGGAGAGGAGAGGAGAGGAGAGGAGAGGAGAGGAGAGGAGAGGAGAGGAGAGGAGAGGAGAGAGAGAGGAGAGGAGAGGAGAGAAGAGAGGGAGAGAGAGAAGAGAGGGAGAAAGGAGAGAGGAGAAGGAGAGAGAGAGGAGAGAGGAGAGGAGAGAGGATAGGAGAGAGAGGAGGAAGAGAGAGGAGGAAGAGAGAGGAGAGGAGAGGAGAGGAGAGGAGAGGAGAGGAGAGGAGAGGAGAGGAGAGGAGAGGAGAGGAGAGGAGAGGAGAGGAGAGGAGAGGAGAGGAGAGGAGAGGAGAGAGGAGAGGAGAGAGGGGATAGAAGAGTTAGGAGAGGAGAGGAGAGGAGAGGAGAGGAGAGGAGAGGAGAGGAGAGGAGAGGAGAGGAGAGGAGAGGAGAGGAGAGGAGAGGAGAGGAGAGGAGAGGAGAGGAGAGGAGAGGAGAGGAGAGGAGAGGAGAGGGAGTTGAAAACTGTAATCCGTAACTTCTAGATTACCCAAATTCAGTAACGTAATCTCAATTATTTACGCTACTTTTGGATGCCTTTCTCATTAAGCGACATCTTCCTGCCTGTTCTCTCCTCTCTTGTAAATCATTTACCTCCTAAACCCTGTCCACTCTGTTTCAGACCTTGTCCTGGATCAGGGGATGAGATACGTCTGAGTGCTGATCTAGGATCAGTTTGGTCTTTTAGATCCTAATGAATAAGATAACATGGATCCGGGGCATCTGATACTAGATCAGCACTCCACTGAGCTGATCCCAGACCAGTGGCCGAGGACAGACACACACACTGCTGAAGCCGTTCACCTCCTCCACTGAGCTGATCCCAGACCAGCCGAGACGGACGTTGACATGCAGTTTTAGTGATTAATGTATTGCTACACGCCACAGGACAGCCGCTCTACGTGCCTGTGTCTGGGTTTGGAACACACAGGAGAGGTAAAGATAATTCACTCAATTATATCTTTCTGTGCTAAGACGTATATTGTATGTAGCGTGTTGTATGCAGTGTTATGTTGTGTAATGTGTTGTATGTAGCGTGTTGTATGTAATGTGTTGTATGTAGCGTGTTGTATGTAGCATGTTGTATGTAATGTGTTGTATGTAGCATGTTGTATACAGTGTTTTATGTATCATGTTGTATGTAGTGTCAAATTTATTTATATAGCCCTTCGTACATCAGCTGATATCTCAAAGTACTGTACAGAAACCCAGCCTAAAACCCCAAACAGCAAGCAATGCAGGTGTAGAAGCACGGTGGCTAGGAAAAACTCCCTAGAAAGGCCAATACCTAGGAAGAAACCTAGAGAGGAACCAGGCTATGTGGGGTGGCCAGTCCTCTTCTGGCTGTGCCGGGTGGAGATTATAACAGAACATGGCCAAGATGTTCAAATGTTCATAAATGACCAGCATGGTCGAATAATAATAAGGCAGAACAGTTGAAACTGGAGCAGCAGCACAGTCAGGTGGAAGTTGAAACTGGAGCAGCAGCATGGCCAGGTGGACTGGGGACAGCAAGGAGTCATCATGTCAGGTAGTCCTGGGGCATGGTCCTAGGGCTCAGGTCCTCCGAGAGAGAGAAAGAAAGAGAGAAGGAGAGAATTAGAGAACGCACACTTAGATTCACACAGGACACCGAATAGGACAGGAGAAGTACTCCAGATATAACAAACTGACCCCAGCCCCCCGACACATAAACTACTGCAGCATAAATACTGGAGGCTGAGACTTGTTGTGTGTTGTATGTAGCGTGTGGTATGTAGTGTGTTATGTAGCATGTTTTATGTATGTAGTGTGTTGTATGTAGCGTGTGGTATGTAGTGTGTTATGTAGCATGTTTTATGTATGTAGTGTGTTGTATGTAGCGTGTGGTATGTAGTGTGTTATGTAGCATGTTTTATGTATGTAGTGTGTTGTATGTAGCGTGTGGTATGCTGTGTTTTATGTAGCATGTTTTATGTATGTAGTGTGTTGTATGTAGCGTGTGGTATACTGTGTTTTATGTAGCATGTTTTATGTATGTAGTGTGTTGTATGTAGCGTGTGGTATGTAGTGTGTTATGTAGCATGTTTTATGTATGTAGTGTGTTGTATGTAGCGTGTGGTATGTAGTGTGTTATGTAGCATGTTTTATGTATGTAGTGTGTTGTATGTAGCGTGTGGTATGCTGTGTTTTATGTAGCTTGTTTTATGTATGTAGTATGTTGTATGTAGTATGTTGTATGCAGTGCTTATTGTAGGCAGTGTTTTATGTATCATATTGGATCTAGCGTGTGGAATGTAGTGTTGTACATAGCATGTTGTATGTAGTGTTTTATGTAGCATGTTGTATGTAGTGTTGCACATAGCATGTTGTATGTAGTGTTTTATGTAGCATGTTGTATGTAGTGTTTTATGTAGCATGTTGTATGTAGTGTTGTACATAGCATGTTGTATGTAGTGTTTTATGTAGCATGTTGTATGTAGTGTTTTATGTAGCATGTTGTATGTAGTGTTGTATGTAGCATGTTGTATGTAGTGTTGTATGTAGCATGTTGTATGTAGTGTTTTATGTAGCATGTTGTATGTAGTGTTGTACATAGCATGTTGTATGTAGTGTTTTATGTAGCATGTTGTATGTAGTGTTGTACATAGCATGTTGTATGTAGTGTTTTATGTAGCATGTTGTATGTAGTGTTTTATGTAGCATGTTGTATGTAGTGTTGTACATAGCATGTTGTATGTAGTGTTGTACATAGCATGTTGTATGTAGTGTTGTATGTAGCATGTTGTATGTAGTGTTTTATGTAGCATGTTGTATGTAGTGTTGTACATAGCATGTTGTATGTAGTGTTTTATGTAGCATGTTGTATGTAGTGTTGTACATAGCATGTTGTATGTAGTGTTGTACATAGCATGTTGTATCTAGTGTTTTATGTAGCATGTTGTATGTAGTGTTGTACATAGCATGTTGTATGTAGTGTTGTACATAGCATGTTGTATGTAGTGTTTTATGTAGCATGTTGTATGTAGTGTTGTATGTAGCATGTTGTATGTAGTGTTGTACATAGCAGGTTGTATGTAGTGTTGTACATAGCATGTTGTATGTAGTGTTTTATGTAGCATGTTGTATGTAGTGTTTTATGTAGCATGTTGTATGTAGTGTTGTATGTAGCATGTTGTATGTAGTGTTGTACATAGCATGTTGTATGTAGTGTTGTACATAGCATGTTGTATGTAGTGTTTTATGTAGCATGTTGTATGTAGTGTTGTATGTAGCATGTTGTATGTAGTGGTGTACATAGCATGTTGTATGTAGTGTTGTACATAGCATGTTGTATGTAGTGTTTTATGTAGCATGTTGTATGTAGTGTTTTATGTAGCATGTTGTATGTAGTGTTGTATGTAGCATGTTGTATGTAGTGTTGTACATAGCATGTTGTATGTAGTGTTGTACATAGCATGTTGTATGTAGTGTTTTATGTAGCATGTTGTATGTAGTGTTGTATGTAGCATGTTGTATGTAGTGGTGTACATAGCATGTTGTATGTAGTGTTGTACATAGCATGTTGTATGTAGTGTTTTATGTAGCATGTTGTATGTCAAATCAAATCAAATCAAATCAAATCAAATTTATTTATATTGCCCTTCGTACATCAGCTGATATCTCAAAGTGCTGTACAGAAACCCAGCCTAAAACCCCAAACAGCAAGCAATGCAGGTGTAGAAGCACGGTGGCTAGGAAAAACTCCCTAGAAAGGCCAATACCTAGGAAGAAACCTAGAGAGGAACCAGGCTATGTGGGGTGGCCAGTCCTCTTCTGGCTGTGCCGGGTGGAGATTATAACAGAACATGGCCAAGATGTTCAAATGTTCATAAATGACCAGCATGGTCGAATAATAATAAGGCAGAACAGTTGAAACTAGAGCAGCAGCACAGTCAGGTGGAAGTTGAAACTGGAGCAGCAGCATGGCCAGGTGGACTGGGGACAGCAAGGAGTCATCATGTCAGGTAGTCCTGGGGCATGGTCCTAGGGCTCAGGTCCTCCGAGAGAGAGAAAGAAAGAGAGAAGGAGAGAATTAGAGAACGCACACTTAGATTCACACAGGACACCGAATAGGACAGGAGAAGTACTCCAGATATAACAAACTGACCCCAGCCCCCCGACACAAACTACTGCAGCATAAATACTGGAGGCTGAGACAGGAGGGGTCAGGAGACACTGTGGCCCCATCCGAGGACACCCCCGGACAGGGCCAAACAGGAAGGATATAACCCCACCCACTTTGCCAAAGCACAGCCCCCACACCACTAGAGGGATATCTTCAACCACCAACTTACCATCCTGAGACAAGGCTGAGTATAGCCCACAAAGATCTCCGCCACGGCACAACCCAAGGGGGGGGGGCGCCAACCCAGACAGGATGACCACAACAGTGAATCAACCCACTCAGGTGACGCACCCCCTCCAGGGACGGCATGAGAGAGCACCAGCAAGCCAGTGACTCAGCCCCTGTAATAGGGTTAGAGGCAGAGAATCCCAGTGGAAAGAGGGGAACCGGCCAGGCAGAGACAGCAAGGGCGGTTCGTTGCTCCAGAGCCTTTCCGTTCACCTTCCCACTCCTGGGCCAGACTACACTCAATCATATGACCCACTGAAGAGATGAGTCTTCAGTAAAGACTTAAAGGTTGAGACCGAGTTTGCGTCTCTGACATGGGTAGGCATACCGTTCCATAAAAATGGAGCTCTATAGGAGAAAGCCCTGCCTCCAGCTGTTTGCTTAGAAATTCTAGGGACAATTAGGAGGCCTGCGTCTTGTGACCGTAGCGTACGTGTAGGTATGTACGGCAGGACCAAATCAGAGAGATAGGTAGGAGCAAGCCCATGTAATGCTTTGTAGGTTAGCAGTAAAACCTTGAAATCAGCCCTTGCTTTGACAGGAAGCCAGTGTAGAGAGGCTAGCACTGGAGTAATATGATCAAATTTTTGGGTTCTAGTCAGGATTCTAGCAGCCGTATTTAGCACTAACTGAAGTTTATTTAGTGCTTTATCCGGGTAGCCGGAAAATAGAGCATTGCAGTAGTCTAACCTAGAAGTGACAAAAGCATGGATTAATTTTTCTGCATCATTTTTGGACAGAAAGTTTCTGATTTTTGCAATGTTACGTAGATGGAAAAAAGCTGTCCTCGAAATGGTCTTGATATGTTCTTCAAAAGAGAGATCAGGGTCCAGAGTAACGCCGAGGTCCTTCACAGTTTTATTTGAGACGACTGTACAACCATTAAGATTAATTGTCAGATTCAACAGAAGATCTCTTTGTTTCTTGGGACCTAGAACAAGCATCTCTGTTTTGTCCGAGTTTAATAGTAGAACGTTTGCAGCCATCCACTTCCTTATGTCTGAAACACATGCTTCTAGCGAGGGCAATTTTGGGGCTTCACCATGTTTCATTGAAATGTACAGCTGTGTGTCATCCGCATAGCAGTGAAAGTTTACATTATGTTTTCGAATAACATCCCCAAGAGGTAAAATATATAGTGAAAACAATAGTGGTCCTAAAACGGAACCTTGAGGAACACCGAAATTTACAGTTGATTTGTCAGAGGACAAACCATTCACAGAGACAAACTGATATCTTTCCGACAGATAAGATCTAAACCAGGCCAGAACATGTCCGTGTAGACCAATTTGGGTTTCCAATCTCTCCAAAAGAATGTGGTGATCGATGGTATCAAAAGCAGCACTAAGGTCTAGGAGCACGAGGACAGATGCAGAGCCTCGGTCCGATGCCATTAAAATGTCATTTACCACCTTCACAAGTGCCGTCTCAGTGCTATGATGGGGTCTAAAACCAGACTGAAGCATTTCGTATACATTGTTTGTCTTCAGGAAGGCAGTGAGTTGCTGCGCAACAGCCTTCTCTAACATTTTTGAGAGGAATGGAAGATTCGATATAGGCCGATAGTTTTTTATATTTTCTGGGTCAAGGTTTGGCTTTTTCAAGAGAGGCTTTATTACTGCAACTTTTAGTGAGTTTGGTACACATCCAGTGGATAGAGAGCCGTTTATTATGTTCAACATAGGAGGGCCAAGCACAGGAAGCAGCTCTTTCAGTAGTTTAGTTGGAATAGGGTCCAGTATGCAGCTTGAAGGTTTAGAGGCCATGATTATTTTCATCATTGTGTCAAGAGATATAGTACTAAAACACTTGAGCGTCTCTCTTGATCCTAGGTCCTGGCAGAGTTGTGCAGACTCAGGACAACTGAGGTTCGGAGGAATACGCAGGTTTAAAGAGGAGTCCGTAATTTGCTTTCTAATAATCATAATCTTTTCCTCAAAGAAGTTCATGAATTTATCACTGCTAAAGTGAAAGTCATCCTCTCTTGGGGAATGCTGCTTTTTAGTTAGCTTTGCGACAGTATTAAAAAGGAATTTCGGATTGTTCTTATTTTCCTCAATTAAGTTAGAAAAATAGGATGATCGAGCAGCAGTAAGGGCTCTACGGTACTGCACGGTGCCGTCCTTCCAAGCTAGTCGGAAGACTTCCAGTTTGGTGTGGCGCCATTTCCGTTCCAATTTTCTGGAAGCTTGCTTCAGAGCTCGGGTATTTTCTGTGTACCAGGGAGCTAGTTTCTTATGAGACATTTTTTTTGTTTTTAGGGGTGCAACTGCATCTAGGGTATTGCGCAAGGTTACATTGAGATCCTCAGTTAGGTGGTTAACTGATTTTTGTCCTCTGGCGTCCTTGGGTAGGCAGAGGGAGTCTGGAAGGGCATCAAGGAATCTTTGTGTTGTCTGTGAATTTATAGCACGACTTTTGATGTTCCTTGGTTGGGGTCTAAGCAGATTATTTGTTGCAATTGCAAACGTAATAAAATGGTGGTCCGATAGTCCAGGATTATGAGGAAAAACATTAAGATCCACCACATTTATTCCATGGGACAAAACTAGGTCCAGCGTATGACTGTGACAGTGAGTGGGTCCAGAGACATGTTGGACAAAACCCACTGAGTCGATGATGGCTCCGAAAGCCTTTTGGAGTGGGTCTGTGGACTTTTCCATGTGAATATTAAAGTCACCAAAGATTAGAATATTATCTGCTATGACTACAAGGTCCGATAGGAATTCAGGGAACTCAGTGAGAAACGCTGTATATGGCCCAGGAGGCCTGTAAACAGTAGCTATAAAAAGTGATTGAGTAGGCTGCATAGATTTCATGACTAGAAGCTCAAAAGACGAAAACGTCATTTTTTTTTGTAAATTGAAATTTGCTATCGTAAATGTTAGCAACACCTCCGCCTTTGCGGGATGCACGGGGGATATGGTCACTAGTGTAGCCAGGAGGTGAGGCCTCATTTAAAACAGTAAATTCATCAGGCTTAAGCCATGTTTCAGTCAGGCCAATCACATCAAGATTATGATCAGTGATTAGTTCATTGACTATAATTGCCTTTGAAGTAAGGGATCTAACATTAAGTAGCCCTATTTTGAGATGTGAGGTATCATGATCTCTTTCAGTAATGACAGGAATGGAGGTGGTCTTTATCCTAGTGAGATTGCTAAGGCGAACACCGCCATGTTTAGTTTTGCCCAACCTAGGTCGAGGCACAGACACGGTCTCAATGGTGAAAGCTGAGCTGACTACACTGACTGTGCTAATGTATGTAGTGTTTTATGTAGCATGTTGTATGTAGTGTTGTATGTAGCATGTTGTATGTAGTGTTTTATGTAGCATGTTGTATGTAGTGTTGTATGTAGCATGTTGTATGTAGTGTTGTATGTAGCATGTTGTATGTAGTGTTGTATGTAGCATGTTGTATGTAGTGTTGTATGTAGCATGTTGTATGTAGTGTTGTATGTAGCATGTTGTATGTAGTGTTTTATGTAGCATGTTGTATGTAGTGTTTTATGTAGCATGTTGTATGTAGTGTTGTATGTAGCATGTTGTATGTAGTGTTTTATGTAGCATGTTGTATGTAGTGTTTTATGTAGCATGTTGTATGTAGTGTTGTATGTAGCATGTTGTATGTAGTGTTTTATGTAGCATGTTGTATGTAGTGTTGTATGTAGCATGTTGTATGTAGTGTTTTATTTAGCATGTTGTATGTAGTGTTTTATGTAGCATGTTGTATGTAGTGTTGTATGTAGCATGTTGTATGTAGTGTTTTATGTAGCATGTTGTATGTAGTGTTTTATGTAGCATGTTGTATGTAGTGTTGTATGTAGCATGTTGTATGTAGTGTTTTATGTAGCATGTTGTATGTAGTGTTGTATGTAGCATGTTGTATGTAGTGTTTTAGTTAGCATGTTGTATGTAGTGTTTTATGTAGCATGTTGTATGTAGTGTTGTATGTAGCATGTTGTATGTAGTGTTTTAGTTAGCATGTTGTATGTAGTGTTTTATGTAGCATGTTGTATGTAGTGTTTTATGTAGCATGTTGTATGTAGTGTTGTATGTAGCATGTTGTATGTAGTGTTGTATGTAGCATGTTGTATGTAGTGTTTTATGTAGCATGTTGTATGTAGTGTTTTATGTAGCATGTTGTATGTAGTGTTGTATGTAGCATGTTGTATGTAGTGTTTTATGTAGCATGTTGTATGTAGTGTTGTATGTAGCATGTTGTATGTAGTGTTTTAGTTAGCATGTTGTATGTAGTGTTTTATGTAGCATGTTGTATGTAGTGTTGTATGTAGCATGTTGTATGTAGTGTTTTAGTTAGCATGTTGTATGTAGTGTTTTAGTTAGCATGTTGTATGTAGTGTTTTATGTAGCATGTTGTATGTAGTGTTGTATGTAGCATGTTGTATGTAGTGTTTTATGTAGCATGTTGTATGTAGTGTTTTATATTTTGTAGTGTGTTGTTTTCAGTTGTTTTCGTAGCATGTTTTGTGTAGCGTGTTGTATGTATGTAGTAAACAGACATACTCTATACGACATACTCTATATAAATACATATCCTATAACTCTATAACTCTAAACAGATATACTCTACAGAGACATACAATATACAGACATACTCTACACAGACATACTCTAAACAGATATACTCTACACATACATTATATATACATACTCTATCCAGACATACAATTATGTAAGCTATGGGGTCAGTAAAGGGGTCAGATATGGGGTCAGCTACGGGCTCAGCTATGTGGTCAGCTATGGGGTCAGATATGGGGTCAGAAATGGGGTCATCTATGGGGTCAGCAACGGGGTCAGATACGGGGACAGATACGGGGTCAGATACGGGGTTAGCTACGGGGTCAGCTACGGGGTCAGCTACGGGGTCAGCTACGGGGTCAGCTACGGGGTCAGATACGGGGACATATACGGGGACAGATACGGGGTCAGATCCGGGTCAGATATGGGGTCCGATACGGGGTCAGATAAGGGGGTCAGCTACGGGGTCAGCAACGGGGTCAGATACGGGGTTAGCTACGGGGTCAGATACGGGGACAGCTACGGGGCCAGCTACGGGGTTAGCTACGGGGTCAGCTACGGGGTCAGCTACGGGGTCAGCTACGGGGTCAGCTATGGGGTCAGCTACGGGGTCAGATACGGGGTCAGCTACGGGGTCAGATACGGGGTCAGATACGGGGACAGATACGGGGTCAGCTACGGGGTCAGATACGGGGACAGATACGGGGACAGATACGGGGTCAGATATGGAGTCAGCTACGGGGTCAGATACGGGGTCAGGGGTTCTGGCTTGTTGATCAGTGTATCTTTATGTTTGTGGTTTAGTTCTCCTTACTTCCCCCTCTCACTGTAGATGGACTTTACTCCCTCTCTCTCCCCACTCTCTCTCTCTCTGTCTCTCTCTCTCTCTGTCTCTCTGTCTCTCTGTCTCGCTATTCTCGCTCTCTGTCCCACTCTTCTCTCTCTCTATCTTGCTCTTCTCTCTCTCTCTCTGTCTCTCTGTCTCTCTCGCTCTCTGTCTCGCTCTTCTATCTCTCTGTCTTGCTCTTCTCTCTCTCTCTCTCGCTGTCTCACTCTCTCACTCTCTCTGTCCCTGTCTCTCTCTCCCGCTCTCTCTCACTCTCTGTCTCTGTCTCACTCTCTCTGTCTCACTCTCGCTGTCTCACTATCTCTCTCTCTCTCTCTCTCTCTCTCTCTCTCTCTCTCTCTCTCTCTCTCTCTCTCACACAACATACAAAAACAAACAGTCAATAATACAGTAGAAAAATAAGTCTATATACAATGTGAGCAAATGAGGTGAGATAAGGGAGGTAAAGGCAAGAAAAGGCCATGGTGGCAAAGTAAATACAATATACGGGCAAGTAAAACACTGGAATGGTAGATTTGCAAAGTAGAGATAGAAATAATGGGGTGCAAAGGAGCAAGATAAATACATAAATAAATAAATACAGTATGGGGATGAGGTAGATAGATGGGCTGTTTAAAGATGGGCTGTGTATAGGTGCAGTGATCTGTCAGCTGCTCTGACAGCTGGTGCTTAAATCTAGTGAGGGAGATATGAGTCTCCAGCTTCAGTGATTTTTGCAGTTCGTTCCAGTCATTGGCAGCAGAGAAAGGGACCAAAGGCTTTGGGGATGACCAGTGAAATATTGTAGACAACTTGTAGACTTGTAGATGACCTGCAGCCAGTGGGTTTGGCGACGAGTATGAAGCGAGGGCCGGCCAACGAGAGCATACAGGTCGTATATGGGGCTTTGGTAACAAAACGGATGGCACTGTGATAGACTGCATCCAATTTGTTGAGTAGAGTGTTGGAGGCTATTTTATAGATGACATCGCCGAAGTCGAGGATCGGTAGGATAGTCAGTTTTACGAGGGTATGTTTGGCGGCGTGAGTTAAGGATGCTTTGTTGCGATATAGGAAGCCGATTCTAGATTTAATTTTGGATTGGAGATGCTTAATGTGAGTCTGGAAGGAGAGTTAACATACAGTCTAACCAGACACCCAGGTATTTGTAGTTCTCCACATACTCTAAGTCAGAACCGTCCAGAATAGTAATGCTAGACAGACGGGCAGGTGCGGGCAGTGATCGATTGAATAGCATGCATTTAGTTTTACTTGTATTTAAGAGCAGTTGGAGGCCACGGAAGGAGAGTTGTATGGCGTTGAAGCTTGCCTGGAGGGTTGTTAACACAGTGTCCAAAAAAGGGCCAGAAGTATACAGAATGGTGTCGTCTGCGTAGAGGTGGATCAGAGACTCACCAGCAGCAAGAGTGACATCATTGATGTGTACAGAGAAGACAGTTGGCCCGAGAATTGAACCCTGTGGCACCCCCATAGAGACTGCCAGAGGTCTGGACAACAGGCTCTCCGATTTGACATACTGAACTCGCTCCGCAATTTCCTTTCTGATAGAGTTTGAATAGTTCGCCTACTTTCAGTTTGTGACAAAACAATCAAGTATAGTGTAGAGAATCATTGTGCCATGTTAACCTGATGTGAAATATTTTCCAAACTATAGCAAAAATATAGTTTTTTCAGTCATTTGAGGCAGTCATTTGAGAAACCAAGGCTGTTCAGTCTGCAGATAAGAATGTGGTGATTGCCAGAGTCGAAAGCCTTAGCCAGGTCGATGAATACGGCTGCACAGTAATGTCTCTTATCGATGGCGGTTATGATGTCGTTTAGGACCTTGAGCGTGGCTGAGGTGCTCCCATGACCAGCTCGGAAACCAGATTGCATAGTGGAGAAGGTACGGTGGGATTCGAATTGGTCGGTGATCTGTTTGTTAACTTGGTTAACTCTAACACGGACAGCCACATCTCCTTCTGGCAGGTCTGTACAATCCACGCATGCATGCCCACTCACACACACACACACACACACACACACACACACACACACACACACACATACACACACACACGCACACACGCACACGCGCACACACCATGCACACACACACACACACACACACACGCACACACACACACACACACGCACACACACACACACGCACACACACACACACACGCACACACGCACACGCACACACACCATGCACACACACACACACACGCACACACACACACCATGCAGACACACACACACACACACACCATGCAAACACACACACACCATGCAGACACACACACACCATGCAGACACACACACACCATGCAGACACACGCACACGCACACACACCATGCACACACACGCACACACGCACACACACACACCATGCACACACACACACACACACACACCATGCAGACAGACACACACACACACACACACACACACACACCATGCAGACACACACACACACACCATGCAGACACACACACACACACCATGCAGACACACACACACACACACCATGCAGACACACACACACACACACCATGCAGACACACACACAAACACACACACCATGCAGACACACACACACACACCATGCAGACACACACACACACACACACCATGCAAACACACACACACACACACACCATGCAGACACACACACATACACACCATGCAGACACACACACACACCATGCAGACACACGCCCACATACACCATGCAGACACACACACACACACACCATGCAGACACACACACACACACCATGCAGACACACGCCCACATACACCATGCAGACACACACACACACACACCATGCAGACACACGCCCACACACACCATGCAGACACACGCCCACATACACACTCTTCCTTCCCCTAAGATAGTGGAGGGACACAGCTTTAATGGCCCCCAGGTAGTTGAGGCCTGCTCCAGTCTGTCCTGTTTCCTATACTAGTCGTACACACACAGCCCGGCAGTCTCCTGTCCTGTTACCAGCAGCAAGTAGCCCTGTCTGAGAGGAGAGGAGAGGGGAGGAGAGGGGAGGGGACGAGAGGAGAGAGGAAAGTGGAGGAGAGGAGAGGGGAGGAGAGGAGAGAGGAGAGAGGAGAGGGGAGAGGAGAGGGGAGAGGAGAGGGGAGGGGAGAGGAGAGGAGAGGAGAGGAGAGGAGAGGAGAGGAGAGGAGAGGAGAGGAGAGGAGAGGAGAGGAGAAGAGAGGAGAGGAAGAGAGGAGAGGGGAGGAGAGAGAAGAGGGGAGGGGAGGAGACAGGGAGGGGAGAGAGGAGTAGAGAGGGGAGGGGAGGAGAGGAGAGGGGAGGTGAGGAGAGGGGAAGAGAGGAGTAGAGAGGGGAGGTGAGGAGAGGGGAAGAGAGAAGAGGGGAAAAGAGGGGAGGTGAGGGGAAGAGAGGAGAGGAGAGGGGAGGGGAAGAGAGGAGAGGGGAAAAAGAGGAGAGGGGAGGAGAGAGGAAGAGAGGAGAGAGGAGAGCCATGCACACACACCATGCACACACACACACACCACACACACCATGCAGACAGACACACACACACACACACACACACACACCATGCAGACACACACACACACACCATGCAGACACACACACACACACCATGCAGACACACACACACACACACCATGCAGACACACACACACACACCATGCAGACACACACACAAACACACACACCATGCAGACACACACACACACACCATGCAGACACACACACACACACACACCATGCAAACACACACACACACACACACCATGCAGACACACACACATACACACCATGCAGACACACACACACACCATGCAGACACACGCCCACATACACCATGCAGACACACACACACACACACCATGCAGACACACACACACACACCATGCAGACACACGCCCACATACACCATGCAGACACACACACACACACACCATGCAGACACACGCCCACACACACCATGCAGACACACGCCCACATACACACTCTTCCTTCCCCTAAGATAGTGGAGGGACACAGCTTTAATGGCCCCCAGGTAGTTGAGGCCTGCTCCAGTCTGTCCTGTTTCCTATACTAGTCGTACACACACAGCCCGGCAGTCTCCTGTCCTGTTACCAGCAGCAAGTAGCCCTGTCTGAGAGGAGAGGAGAGGGGAGGAGAGGGGAGGGGACGAGAGGAGAGAGGAAAGTGGAGGAGAGGAGAGGGGAGGAGAGGAGAGAGGAGAGAGGAGAGGGGAGAGGAGAGGGGAGAGGAGAGGGGAGGGGAGAGGAGAGGGAGAGGAGAGGAGAGGAGAGGAGAGGAGAGGAGAGGAGAGGAGAGGAGAGGAGAGGAGAGGAGAGGAGAAGAGAGGAGAGGAAGAGAGGAGAGGGGAGGAGAGAGAAGAGGGGAGGGGAGGAGACAGGGAGGGGAGAGAGGAGTAGAGAGGGGAGGGGAGGAGAGGAGAGGGGAGGTGAGGAGAGGGGAAGAGAGGAGTAGAGAGGGGAGGTGAGGAGAGGGGAAGAGAGAAGAGGGGAAAAGAGGGGAGGTGAGGGGAAGAGAGGAGAGGAGAGGGGAGGGGAAGAGAGGAGAGGGGAAAAGAGGAGAGGGGAGGAGAGAGGAAGAGAGGAGAGAGGAGAGCCTAAAACCCCTGACAATGCCGAGTGTAAACCATGGCTCCCTGCCTGCCTTTCTGTCTGCCTCACGGACAGTCGGCTACAGTGGTAATGAGCTAGGAGACGGTCTGCCGCTCTCCTAGACACACTGCCGGCCTGGGGTCTAGATCTCTCTGCGCCATGGCAGGATGTCTGCCTGTACTCACTGAGGGAGGGATAGGGTTGCTCCGGTTTTAACTCTCAGCCCCTCTCATTCTCTCTCAGCCCCTCTCATTCTCTCTCAGACCCTCTCATTCTCTCTCAGCCCCTCTCATTCTCTCTCAGCCCCCTCTCAGCCTCTCACAGCCCCTCTCACGCCTCTCTCAGCCCCTCTCAGCCCCTCTCAGCACCCGTTAGCCCCTCTCAGCACCTCTCAGCCTCTCTAATTCTCTCTCAGCCCCTCTCAGCCCCTCTCATTCTCTTTTTATCAACTTGTTGTTGTTCCTCTCCTCCCCAGATGTTTCCTTTCCTCTGCTAGTCAAAGAGAAACAACACTAGTGTTGCTGTCTAGTTTTGTCTTGGTCTTTTCAAAGCCCTTGGTGTGATGACTTGGCCTCTAGATGTACACCTTTCACATGAGAAATCGGTGTGTGTGTGTGTGTGTGTGAAAGAGAGGTGTCAGGTGTGAAAGGTGTGTGTGTGTGAGAGAGAGGTGTCAGGTGTGAAAGGTGTGTGTGTGTGTTACGCTTTTATCTTCTAAACTAAGCATCTCAGCCATGTGTTAAATAGAACACTTTACCTCGCGTACAAGGACACGAACCCCTCGTCTTTTCCCCCCGCGCGCACAAGGACACGAACCCCTCGTCTTTTCCCCCCGCGCGTGCAAGGACACAAACCCCTCGTCTTTTCCCCCCTCGCCCACAAGGACACGAACCCCTCGTCTTTTCCCCCCGCGCGCACAAGGACACGAACCCCTCGTCTTTTCCCCCCTCGCCCACAAGGACACGAACCCCTCGTCTTTTCCCCCCGCGCGCACAAGGACACAAACCCCTCGTCTTTTCCCCCCTCGCGCACAAGGACACAAACCCCTCGTCTTTTCCCCCCTCGCCCACAAGGACACGAACCCCTCGTCTTTTCCCCCCTCGCCCACAAGGACACGAACCCCTCGTCTTTTCCCCCCGCGCGCACAAGGACACGAACCCCTCGTCTTTTCCCCCCGCGCGCACAAGGACACAAACCCCTCGTCTTTTCCCCCCTCGCCCACAAGGACACGAACCCCTCGTCTTTTCCCCCCGCGCGCACAAGGACACGAACCCCTCGTCTTTTCCCCCCTCGCGCACAAGGACACGAACCCCTCGTCTTTTCCCCCCGCGCGCACAAGGACACAAACCCCTCGTCTTTTCCCCCCGCGCGCACAAGGACACAAACCCCTCGTCTTTTCCCCCCTCGCCCACAAGGACACAAACCCCTCGTCTTTTCCCCCCGCGCGCACAAGGACACGAACCCCTCGTCTTTTCCCCCCTCGCGCACAAGGACACGAACCCCTCGTCTTTTCCACCCTCGCGCACAAGGACACGAACCCCTCGTCTTTTCCACCCGCGCGCACAAGGACACGAACCCCTCGTCTTTTCCCCCCGCGCGCACAAGGACACAAACCCCTCGTCTTTTCCCCCCGCGCGCACAAGGACACGAGCCCCTCGTCTTTTCCCCCCTCGCGCACAAGGACACAAGCCCCTCGTCTTTTCCCCCCTCGCGCACAAGGACACAAGCCCCTCGTCTTTTCCCCCCGCGCGCACAAGGACACAAACCCCTCGTCTTTTCCCCCCTCGCGCACAAGGACACAAACCCCTCGTCTTTTCCCCCCTCACGTACAAGGACACGAACCCCTCGTCTTTTCCCCCCTCGCGCACAAGGACACAAACCCCTCGTCTTTTCCCCCCTCGCCCACAAGGACACGAACCCCTCGTCTTTTCCCCCCGCGCGCACAAGGACACAAACCCCTCGTCTTTTCCCCCCTCCCAAACGTTTAAACTACACCACAAGGAGAGATGTGCAAAACGTATCACTGCTAGGTCCTAGAGGGAGATGACTTTATTATTGTAACTGATAGTTTGCTCCAGTCATTGGCAGCAGAGAACTGGAAGGACAGGCGGCCAAAGGAAGAATTGGTACGTGCTACAGGTGGGTGCTGCTATGGTGACCAGCGAGCTGAGATAAGGGGGGACTTTACCTAGCAGGTTAAACCTGGGACTTTACCTTTTGAAAATAGTTTTGTCCTTTGTTTTAAAAAAAGAGGGATAACAGTTAACAGCTACCACATTTATTTCTCTACTCCTTCATCTGCTTGTGTAGCATGGAGTTTCAAGCATGGCTTAGGTGTAGCTACTAACAGAGCTAACCAAAAAAAGGACCATAGGTCCATAGGCCCATAGGCTCTGTCTTGTTTATTTTCCCTTGGATACTGAATAGAATAATATACAGTTGAAGTCAGAAGTTTACATACACTCAGGTTGGAGTCATTAAAACTCGTTTTTCAACAACTCCACAAATTTCTTGTTAACAAACTATAGTTTTGGCAAGTCAGGACATCTACTTTGTGCATGACACAAGTAATTTTTCCAACAATTGTTTACAGACAGATTATTTCACTTATAATTCACTGTATCACAATTCCAGTGGGTCAGATGTTTACATACACTAAGTTGTAAACTAAATTCCAGAAAATTATGTCATGGCTTTAGAAGCTTCTGATAGGATAATTGACACCATTTGAGTCAGTTGGGGGTGTACCTGTGGATATATTTCAAGGCCTACCTTCCAACTCAGTGCCTCTTTGCTTGACATCATGGGAAAATCTAAAGAAATCAGCCAAGACCTCAGAAAAAAATTGCATACCTCCACAAGTCTGGCTCATCCTTGGGATCTACTCTCTCTATTTCATTATGACAGACCAGCTAGATCTACTGTCTCTATTATATTATGACAGACCAGCTAGATCTACTGTCTCTATTATATTATGACAGACCAACTAGATCTACTCTCTCTATTTCATTATGAAAGACCAGGTAGATCTAATGTCTCTATTATATTATGACAGACCAACTAGATCTACTCTCTCTATTTCATTAAGACAGACCAGCTAGATCTACTGTCTCTGTAATATGACAAACCAGCTAGATCTACTGTCTCTATTATAATATGACAGACCAGCTAGATATATTATATATAAATTTCCATTTGTACAAACAATAGTAAGCAATTATAAACACCATGGGACCACGCAGCCGTATAACAGGTATAACAGGTATAACAGGTGTAACAGTAGTAACAGGTGCAGCCGTCATACCGCACAGGAAGGAGATGTGTTCTGTCTCCTAGAGAATAATGTACTTTGGTGCAAAAAGTGCAAATAAATCCCAGAACAGCAACAAAGGATCTAGAGGAAACAGGTACAAAGCAGGTACAAAAGTATATATATCCACAGTAAAACGCGCCCTATATCGACGTAACCTGAAAGTCCCTTCAGCAAGGAAGAAGCCACTGCTTCAAAACCGCCATAAAAAAGCCAGACTACAGTTTGCAACTGCACATGGGGACAAAGATCGTACTTTTTGGAGAAATGCCCTCTGGTCTGATGAAACACAAATATAACTGTTTGGCCATAATGACCATCGTTATGTTTGGAGGAAAAAGGGGGAGGCTTGCAAGCCGAAGAACACCATCCCAACCGTGAAGCACGGGGGTGGCAGCATCATGTTGTGGGGTGCTTTGCTGCAGGAGGGACTGGTGCACTTCACAAAATAGATGGCATCATGAGGCTGGAAAAATATGTGGATATATTGAAGAAACATCTCAAGACATCAGTCAGGAAGTTAAAGCTTAGTCGCAAATGGGTCTTCCAAATGGACAATGACCCAAGCATACTTCCAAAGTTGTGGCAAAATGGATTAAGGACAATTAATTCACCCAACTTATTGTGGGAAGCTTGTGGAAGGCTACCCGAAACGTTTGACCCAAGTTAAACAATTTAAAGGCAATGCTACCAAATACTAATTGAGTGTATGTAAATTTCTGACCCACTGGAAATGTGATGAAAGAAATAAAAGCTGAAATAAATCATTCTCTCTACTATTATTCTGACATTTCACATTCTTAAAATTAAAGTGATGATCCTAACTGACCTAAGACAGGGGATTTTTACTAGGATTAAATGTCAGGAATTGTGAAAAACTGAGTTTACATGTATTTGGCTAAGGTGTATGTAAACTTCTGGCTTCAACCGTATTAGGCTCTGAGATACTGTTATTAATATATATATATATATATATATATATATATATATATATATATATATATATATATATATATATATATTTATATATATTGAGTCAATGGCTGGCAGCAGGCTATAAGTGTTGTTAGGGTCCCTGTGAGTTCCCTGCTCTGCTGCTGCTGGACCTCCTGCCCACTCCTCTCCTCTCCAGCTCCTCATCTCCTCTCCAGCTCCTCCTCTCCTCTCCAGCTCCTCATCTCCTCTCCAGCTCCTCCTCTCCTCTCCAGCTCCTCATCTCCTCTCCAGCTCCTCCTCTCCTCTCCTCTCCAGCTCCTCATATCCTCTCCAGCTCCTCATCTCCTCTCCAGCTCCTCCTCTCCTCTCCAGCTCCTCCTCTCCTCTCCAGCTCCTCCTCTCCTCTCCAGCTCCTCATCTCCTCTCCAGCTCCTCCTCTCCTCTCCAGCTCCTCCTCTCCTCTCCAGCTCCTCCTCTCCTCTCCAGCTCCTCATGTCCTCTCCAGCTCCTCATCTCCTCTCCAGCTCCTCCTCTCCTCTCCAGCTCCTCCTCTCCTCTCCAGCTCCTCATCTCCTCTCCTCTCCAGCTCCTCCTCTCCTCTCCTCTCCTCTCCAGCTCCTCATCTCCTCTCCAGCTCCTCCTCTCCTCTCCAGCTCCTCCTCTCCTCTCCAGCTCCTCATCTCCTCTCCTCTCCTCTCCAGCTCCTCATCTCCTCTCCAGCTCCTCCTCTCCTCTCCTCTCCAGCTCCTCCTCTCCTCTCCAGCTCCTCCTCTCCTCTCCAGCTCCTCATCTCCTCTCCTCTCCAGCTCCTCCTCTCCTCTCCTCTCCTCTCCAGCTCCTCATCTCCTCTCCAGCTCCTCCTCTCCTCTCCAGCTCCTCCTCTCCTCTCCAGCTCCTCATCTCCTCTCCTCTCCTCTCCTCTCCAGCTCCTCCTCTCCTCTCCAGCTCCTCATCTCCTCTCCAGCTCCTCCTCTCCTCTCCAGCTCCTCCTCTCCTCTCCAGCTCCTCCTCTCCTCTCCAGCTCCTCATCTCCTCTCCTGTCAAGTTCCTTTCATTAGCCGTGTAAAAGCTTCTAACACCAGAGAACACCTGCAAGCCCAAGCGTGTCAAAGCTTTTCACAAGTTCTCTCCACAAAAAAAAGTACATTTTTCCACAATCTTGTCAGACAACATTTGAAGGCCTTGACTTACTTCCCTCCAGTCAAGCAACCTTGCAATATCTTAATCTCTTTCTCCTCTGTCCACTGTAATAGCTTCAGAAAATGTGTTTTTGGCAGTTTCTTAGCGAGGAAAAAAAAAGAAAGATTGAAAGAGAGTCAAGTAAGTCAGGAAGAAGGAGAGGTACGAGGTTGACTGGCAGTGATTTCATCTCAGCCTTGGGTTCTGTTTTTCTTTCAGACTTCCAGGCCTACATTATGTTATGTTATTATTTCAAAACAAGATGAATGGGACATCTCAATGTCACCTTGGGGGATCTTGGGGGATCTCCCCTGTTATAATAATGCTTTATGAAACAGAGCTGCTATCTCTGTTGTCTTTAGTCCTGCTCCTGTATAACCTGGGTGGTAACTAACATGGGTGGTAACTAACCTGTGTGGTAATTAATCTGTGCGGTAACTAACCTGGGTGGTGACTCACCTGGGTGGTATCTCACCTGAGTGGTGACTAACCTGGGTGGTATCTCACCTGAGTGGTGACTAACCTGGGTGCTATCTCACCCGAGTGGTGACTAACCTTGGGTGGTATCTCACCTGAGTGGTGACTAACCTGGGTGGTATCTCACCTGAGTGGTATCTCACCTGAGTGGTATCTCACCTGAGTGGTATCTCACCTGAGTGGAATCTCACCTGAGTGGTGACTAACCTGGGTGCTATCTCACCTGAGTGGTGACTAACCTTGGGTGGTAATTACCTGGGTGGTATCTCACCTGAGTGGTATCTCACCTGGGTGGTATCTCACCTGAGTGGAATCTCACCTGAGTGGTGACTAACCTGGGTGCTATCTCACCTGAGTGGTGACTAACCTTGGGTGGTATCTCACCTGGGTGGTATCTCACCTGAGTGGTATCTCACCTGAGTGGTGACTTACCTGAGTGGTGACTAACCTGGGTGGTATCTCACCTGAGTGGTATCTCACCTGAGTGGTGACTCACCTGGGTGGTAACTCACCTGAGTGGTAACTCACCTGAGTGGTATCTCACCTGAGTGGTGACTCACCTGAGTGGTATCTCACCTGAGTGGTATCTCACCTGAGTGGTAACTCACCTGAGTGGTAACTCACCTGAGTGGTAAATCACCTGAGTGGTAACTCACCTGAGTGGTATCTCACCTGAGTGGTATCTCACCTGAGTGGTAACTCACCTGAGTGGTATCTCACCTGAGTGGTGACTCACCTGAGTGGTATCTCACCTGAGTGGTGACTCTCCTGGGGTGGTATCTCACCTGTGAGAGAGACAGACATCCATTCTATTCCAAAACTGGTACCTGAATATACCTCCTGTCCCTGCTGTGCTCGACTGCTTACAGGAAAATGGTGAAGTTTTCCCTAGAAGCTGATCTTGGGTCAGATTTGCATTTTCCCCACTAATGGTTAAGGTTAGGATTGGGGAATAAGAAGCTGATTCTAGATCTGTACATATGGGTAACTTTAGAAGGACTGCTTTATTAAGCGTCCTTCTAGAGCAGGGGTACTCATCTCTTATCCTTAGAGGTCCAGAGCCTGCTGGTTTCCTGTTGTACCTGATAAATAATTGCACACACCTGGTGTCCCAGGTCTAAATCAGATTTTTTTTAAGTACAGGAGAACTGTCTTCGAGGTCCAGAGTGGAGTTTGAGGGCTGTAGTAGAGGATTATAATGAACCAATACAGTGTTTGTTTACATGGAGAAGTCTGTCATTGTGTGTGTGTGTGTGTGTGTGTGTGTGTGTGTGTGTGTGTGTGTGTGTGTGGTGTGTGTGTGTGTGTGTGTGTGTGTGTGTGTGTGTGTGTGGTGTGTGTGTGTGTGTGTGTGGTGTGTGTGTGTGTGGTGTGTTTGTGTGTGTGTGCGTTGGAGACCAGGGCGGTACTGGTCCCTGGCAGGACCCCCTCTTAGAGGGGATTAGAGTACTGGTCCTCTCTCCTTCCTTACCTCCTTTCCTTCCTGCCCTCTGTCATTAACCTCTCTCTCTCTCTCTCTCTCTCTCTCTCTCTCTCTCTCTCTCTCTCCTCTCTCTCTCTCTCTCTCCTCTCTCTCTCTCTCTCTCTCTCTCCTCTCTCTCTCTCTCTCTCTCTCTCTCCAATTCTTCATTTATTTTTAATTCATTAATTTATAATATGAATGTATCTGTATATATTTATATTATTCTGTGTTGCCAGACAGAAGGAGATTTCAGTTCTGCTAACCCCCCCCCCCTTCTCTCTTCATCTCTCTCACACTTCCTCGTTGCTGAATCACAGACTGACGTTCCTCCTTCCAGTATCCTATTGATCTGCCAACGCTGCGTCTGGAGAACTGCCCTTCTCTGAAATATAGAAATATAAACAATGTCTCAACGTTACCTAGTGTGTTTTGACTGTGAGATGATGGTGACCAGGCGACCTGCTGTCCGTGTGTTGTAGCTATGCTCTCTCAAGGTGCTGTACCTACAGTAATTCGTATGTAGGCTACTGTACGTGTCACTGTTGTGTATAAGTGTTTACGATAGTGTGAATGACTCATGATTCATATTGATTCCTTAGTTGTGTATAAGTGTTTACGATAGTGTGAATGACTCATGATTCATGTTGATTCCTTAGTCGTGTATAAGTGTTTACGATCGTTCACCTAATATATTATATTGATGAAGACATACTGTAAAGGCTGTGTTAAATTAGAAAAATTATATGTTCCCGACAACAACTTAGTGTGAATGACTCATGATTCATGTTAATTGTTTACTCCATGTGTAACTCTGTGTTGTCTGCTCACACTGCTATGCTTTATCTTGGCCAGGTCGCAGTTGCAAATGAGAACTTGTTCTCAACTTGCCTACCTGGTTAAATAAAGGTGAAATAAAAAAATAATAATGTTGATTCCTTAATGATTACAAAGTGCACATGTAGCTGTGTGAAACTTAGTGTGAATGACTCATGATTCATGTTGATTCCTTAATGATTCGGACCGGTATCTTGTGTGAAACCAAGTCCTCCTGTGCTAGCAAGGCAGAGGTCACAATTCTGTGCCAGGTATGGGCCGACTCGGAAGGAAGTGATACTCTCTAAGTAAGCAGTGTGACGTCCTCTACCTAACACACACACACACACAGAGAGATAGGGTGAGTCCGCAATGGCAAGACCTTATTCCCTGGGGTTCTTGTTTAGAGTAGTGCAACTGGCAGCCATTAAAGGTCTGCGGATCAACCCCCCCCCCTCCCCCAGGGTTGAGCATTAGAATAATACACAATTTGCAATTTCCAAATGTGTTTGTTCATCAGCAGTTTCTCTTATGTCAGTCACTGACAGTAACTCAATTAGCAGTAACTCAGTAACTCAATTTTTTTTAGATTGGTAAATTAGTCTAGGCACCATTTTAAAACGTAATCATGGTCGAATTACCATGACAACATTTCACTTAGGGCCCCCGAAAAGGTTAAGGCCGGCTCTGACTTCATGTGTGGGTACGCAAACCCGTGGGCTGCTTCGGCCCCTGAGTTAGGATCATTTTGTGCCCCACCCCCCACCCCTATCAAAGTTGCCCATCCCTGATTATGGGGAAGAGAGATGTGGCAAGGTAGCTGTCAGAATGAGGGATCCATTAAGAAGCTTGTTATATATCTTCAAAGTTATTTTCATCCTGACAGAACTATAGAACAATACACCATTTACTGGAGGGAGGGAGGGAGGGAGGGAGGGAGGGATGGAGGGAGGGAGGGAGGGAGGGAGGGAGGGAGGGAGGGAGGGAGGGAGGGAGGGAGGAAGGAAGGAAGGAAGGAAGGAGGGAGGGAGGGAGGGAGGGAGGGAGGAGGGAGGGAGGGAGGGAGGGAGGGAGGGTGGAGGGAGGGAGGGAAGGAAGGAAGGAAGGAAGGAAGGAAGGAGGGAGGGAGGGAGGGAGGGAGGGAGGGAGGGAGGGAGGGAGGGAGGGAGGGAGGGAGGGAGGGAGGGAGGGAGGGAGGGAGGGAGGGAGGGAGGGAGGGAGGGAGGGAAGGAGGAATGGAGGGAGGGAGGGAGGGAGGATGGAGGGGGGGTGGTTGGATAGAGGGATGGAAGGAAGGAAGGATGGAGGGAGGGATGGAGGAAGATGAAATGTACTGTAGGGAGGGATGGAGGAAGATGAAAGGTACTGTAGGGAGGAGGATGGAGGAAGATGCTAGGTACTGTTGGGAGGAGGGATGGAGGAAGATGAAAGGTACTGTAGGGAGGAGGGATGGAGGAAGATGCTAGGTACTGTAGGGAGGAGGGATGGAGGAAGATGCTAGGTACTGTAGGGAGGAGGGATGTTGGAAGATGCTAGGTACTGTAGGGAGGAGGGATGGAGGAAGATGAAAGGTACTGTAGGGAGGAGGATGGAGGAAGATGCTCGGTACTGTAGGGAGGAGGGATGTTGGAAGATGCTAGGTACTGTAGGGAGGAGGGATGGAGGAAGATGAAAGGTACTGTAGGGAGGAGGATGGAGGAAGATGCTCGGTACTGTAGGGAGGAGGATGGAGGAAGATGCTAGGTACTGTAGGGAGGAGGATGGAGGAAAATGAAAGGTACTGTAGGGAGGAGGGATGGAGGAAGATGCTAGGTACTGTAGGGAGGAGGATGGAGGAAGATGAAAGGTACTGTAGGGAGGAGGGATGGAGGAAGATGAAAGGTACTGTAGGGAGGATGGATGGAGGGATGGAGGAAGATGAAAGGTACTGTAGGGAGGAGGGATGGAGGGATGGAGGAAGATGAAAGGTACTGTAGGAGGAGGGATGGAGGGATGGAGGAAGATGAAAGATACTGTAGGGAGGAGGATGGAGGAAGATGAAAGGTACTGTAGGGAGGATGGATGGAGGGATGGAGGAAGATGAAAGATACTGTCGGGAGGAAGCGATGGAGGGATGGAGGAAGATGAAAGGTACTGTAGGGAGGAGGGATGGAGGGATGGAGGAAGATGCTAGGTACTGTAGGGAGGGGAAAGAGCCCCTCTGTAATCGAACAGTCAGAGTAATTACACACCTCAGTCTTTCTCTATTTCTCTATTTTAGTGTGTGTGTGTGTATAAATGTGTGTGTGTGTGTGTGTGTGTGTGTGTGTGTGTGTGTGTGTGTGTGCGTGCGTGCGTGCGTGCGTGCGTGCGTGCGTGCGTGCGTGCGTGCCTGCGTGCGTGTACACTCCCCCAGCTCAGAAAGATTCACCTCAAACTAGATAATTAGTCCACTGAGAAGCCTGCTCCTCATAGACCCATCTCTAGTCTCCGCTACTAAAACACATGCACACTAATCACTCCAACTTTGATCAGGATTCTGAATTTCTAATCATAGAGAAATGATATGTTATTATTGATTTGGGTAGATTTTGATATAACTGATTAACTGAATTTTCTACATTTTTATGTTTTATTTATTTATAACATCTATATTTTAATACGGTGGGAGAAAATTGGTCTCAATAGTTAGTTAGTTTCTGATATTTAATATATATATATATTTTTAGGAAATATGAAAGTAGTATGAGGAGTGTTGGCTTTTATTTAAACTTTAATTTGTCCAGGAAGTCAGAATTATTTTACAAATGTGACCTGGTCTGCAAATCCAGCACCATGTTGTTACGTAGCTCTCCCCACCACACAGCCATGCTCTCCCCACCACACAGCCATGCCCTCCCCAACACACAGCCATGCTCTCCCCAAAACACAGCCATGCTCTCCCCACCACACAGCCATGCTCTCCCCACCACACAGCCATGCTCTCCCCACCTCACAGCCATGTTGTTACATAGCTCTCCCCACCACACAGCCATGCTCTCCTCACCACACAGCCATGTTGTTACGTAGCTCTCCCCACCACACAGCCATGTTGTTACGTAGCTCTCCCCACCACACAGCCATGTTGTTACGTAGCTCTCCCCACCACACAGCCATGCTCTTCCCACCACACAGCCATGCTCTCCCCACCACACAGCTATATTGTTACGTAGCTCTCCCCACCACACAGCCATGTTGTTACATAACTCTCCCCACCACACAGCCATGTTGTTACGTTGCTCTCCCCACCACACAGCCATGCTCTCCCCACCACACAGCCATGCTCTCCCCACCACACTGCCATGCTCTCCCCACCACACAGCCATGTTTTTACGTAGCTCTCCCCACCACACAGCCATGTTGTTACATAACTCTCCCCACCACACAGCCATGCTCTCCCCACCCCACAGCCAAGCTCTCCCCACCACACAGCCATGTTGTTACGTAGCTCTCCCCACCACACAGCCATGTTGTTACGTAGCTCTCCCCACCACACAGCCATGCTCTTCCCACCACACAGCCATGCTCTCCCCACCACACACCTATATTGTTACGTAGCTCTCCCCACCACACAGCCATGTTGTTACGTAGCTCTCCCCACCACACAGCCATGTTGTTATGCAGCTCTCCCCACCACACAGCCATGCTCTCCCCACCACACAGCCATGTTGTTACGTAGCTCTCCCCACCACACAGCCATGTTGTTACGTAGCTCTCCCCACCACACAGCCATGTTGTTACGTAGCTCTCCCCACCACACAGCCATGCTCTTCCCACCACACAGCCATGCTCTCCCCACCACACAGCCATGTTGTTACGTAGCTCTACCCACCACACAGCCATGTTGTTATGCAGCTCTCCCCACCACACAGCCATGCTCTCCCCACCACACAGCCATGTTGTTACGTAGCTCTCCCCACCACACAGCCATGTTGTTACGTAGCTCTCCCCACCACACAGCTATGTTGTTACGTAGCTCTCCCCACCACACAGCCATGCTCTCCCCACCACACAGCCATGTTGTTACATAGCTCTCCCCACCACACAGCCATGTTGTTACGTAGCTCTCCCCACCACACAGCCATGTTGTTACGTAGCTCTCCTCACCACACAGCCATGTTGTTACGTAGCTCTCCCCACCACACAGCCATGCTCTCCCCACCACACAGCCATGCTCTCCCCACCACACAGCCATGCTCTCCCCACCACACAGCCATGTTGTTATGTAGCTCTCCCCACCATACAGCCATGTTGTTACGTAGCTCTCCCCACCACACAGCCATGCTCTCCCCACCACACAGCCATGCTCTCCCCACCACACAGCCATGTTGTTACGTAGGTCTTCCCACCACACAGCCATGTTGTTACGTAGCTCTCCCCACCACACAGCCATGTTGTTACGTAGCTCTCCCCACCACACAGCCATGTTGTTACGTAGCTCTCCCCACCACACAGCCATGCTCTTCCCACCACACAGCCATGCTCTCCCCACCACACAGCTATATTGTTACGTAGCTCTCCCCACCACACAGCCATGTTGTTACATAACTCTCCCCACCACACAGCCATGTTGTTACGTTGCTCTCCCCACCACACAGCCATGCTCTCCCCACCACACAGCCATGCTCTCCCCACCACACTGCCATGCTCTCCCCACCACACAGCCATGTTTTTACGTAGCTCTCCCCACCACACAGCCATGTTGTTATGCAGCTCTCCCCACCACACAGGCATGCTCTCCCCACCACACAGCCATGTTGTTACGTAGCTCTCCCCACCACACAGCCATGTTGTTACGTAGCTCTCCCCACCACACAGCCATGTTGTTACGTAGCTCTCCCCACCACACAGCCATGCTCTCCCCACCACACAGCCATGTTGTTACATAGCTCTCCCCACCACACAGCCATGTTGTTACGTAGCTCTCCCCACCACACAGCCATGTTGTTACGTAGCTCTCCCCACCACACAGCCATGTTGTTACGTAGCTCTCCCCACCACACAGCCATGCTCTCCCCACCACACAGCCATGTTGTTACGTAGCTCTCCCCACCACACAGCCATGTTGTTACGTAGCTCTCCCCACCACACAGCCATGCTCTCCCCACCACACAGCCATGTTGTTACGTAGCTCTCCCCACCACACAGCCATGTTGTTGCTTAGCTCTCCCCACCACACAGCCATGCTCTCCCCACCACACAGCCATGCTCTCCCCACCACACAGCCATGTTGTTACGTAGCTCTCCCCACCACACAGCCATGTTGTTACGTAGCTCTCCCCACCACACAGCCATGCTGTTACGTAGCTCTCCCCACCACACAGCCATGTTGTTAAGTAACTCTCCCCACCACACAGCCATGTTGTTACGTAGCTCTCCCAACCACACAGCCATGCTCTCCCCACCACACAGCCATGTTGTTACGTAGCTCTCCCCACCACACAGTCATGCTCTCCCCACCACACAGCCATGTTGTTACGTAGCTCTCCCCACCACACAGCCATGTTGTTACATAGCTCTCCCCACCACACAGCCATGTTGTTACGTAGCTCTCCCCACCACACAGCCATGTTGTTACGTAGCTCTCCCCACCACACAGCCATGTTGTTACGTAGCTCTCCCCACCACACAGCCATGTTGATACGTAGCTCTCCCCACCACACAGCCATGTTGTTACGTAGCTCTCCCCACCACACAGCCATGCTCTCCCCACCACACAGCCATGTTGTTACGTAGCTCTCCCCACCACACAGCCATGTTGTTACGTAGCTCTCCCCACCACACAGCAATGTTGTTACGTAACTCTCCCCACCACACAGCCATGTTGTTACGTAGCTCTCCCCACCACACAGCCATGTTGTTACGTAGCTCTCCCCACCACACAGCCATGTTGTTACGTAGCTTTCCCCACCACACAGCCATGTTGATACGTAGCTCTCCCCACCACACAGCCATGTTGTTACGTAGCTCTCCCCACCACACAGCCATGCTCTCCCCACCACACAGCCATGTTGTTACATAGCTCTCTCCACCACACAGCCATGCTCTCCCCACCACACAGCCATATTGTTGCTTAGCTCTCAACACCACGCAGCCATGCTCTCCCCACCACACAGCCATGCTCTCCCCACCACACAGCCGTGTTGTTACGTAGCTCTCCCCACCACACAGCCATGCACTCCCCACCACACAGCCATGTTGTTACGTAGCTCTCCCCACAACACAGCCATGTTGTTACATAGCTCTCCCCACCACACAGCCATGTTGTTACGTAGCTCTCCCCACCACACAGCCATATTGTTGCTTAGCTCTCAACACCACGCAGCCATGCTCTCCCCACCACACAGCCATGCTTTCCCCACCACACAGCCATGTTGTTACGTAGCTCTCCCCACCACACAGCCATGCTCTCTCCACCACGCAGCCATGTTGTTGCTTAGCTCTCAACACCACGCAGCCATGTTGTTGCTTAGCTCTCCCCACCACACAGCCATGTTGTTATGTAGCTCTCCCCACCACACAGCCATGTTGTTACATAGCTCTCCCCACCACACAGCCATGTTGTTACATAGCTCTCCCCACCACACAGCCATGTTGTTACGTAGCTCTCCCCACCACACAGCCATATTGTTGCTTAGCTCTCAACACCACGCAGCCATGCTCTCCCCACCACACAGCCATGCTTTCCCCACCACACAGCCATGTTGTTACGTAGCTCTCCCCACCACACAGCCATGCTCTCTCCACCACGCAGCCATGTTGTTGCTTAGCTCTCAACACCACGCAGCCATGTTGTTGCTTAGCTCTCCCCACCACACAGCCATGTTGTTATGTAGCTCTCCCCACCACACAGCCATGTTGTTACATAGCTCTCCCCACCACACAGCCATGTTGTTACGTAGCTCTCCCCACCACACAGCCATGTTGTTGCTTAGCTCTCAACACCACGCAGCCATGTTGTTACGTAGTTCTCCCCACCACACAGCCATGTTGTTATGTAGCTCTCCCCACCACACAGCCATGTTGTTACATAGCTCTCCCCACCACACAGCCATGTTGTTACGTAGCTCTCCCCACCACACAGCCATATTGTTGCTTAGCTCTCAACACCACGCAGCCATGCTCTCCCCACCACACAGCCATGCTTTCCCCACCACACAGCCATGTTGTTACGTAGCTCTCCCCACCACACAGCCATGCTCTCTCCACCACGCAGCCATGTTGTTGCTTAGCTCTCAACACCACGCAGCCATGTTGTTGCTTAGCTCTCCCCACCACACAGCCATGTTGTTGCGTAGCTCTCCCCACCACACAGCCATGCTCTCCCCACCACGCAGCCATGTTGTTGCTTAGCTCTCAACACCACGCAGCCATGCTCTCCCCACCACGCAGCCATGTTGTTGCTTAGCTCTCAACACCACGCAGCCATGCTCTCCCCACCACGCAGCCATGTTGTTGCTTAGCTCTCAACACCACGCAGCCATGCTCTCCCCACCACGCAGCCATGTTGTTGCTTAGCTCTCCCCACCACGCAGCCACGCACCAGGCTCTATCGGCCCAGGTGAAAAGTAAGGCACTACATAGGGAATATGATGCCATTTGGACGCACAGTGATATGTAATGGGGCAAGTAGCAGTGATAGAAACCCCTAGTGTTATTACACCCTGATATGGCCCCTAGTGTTATTACACCCTGATATGGCCCCTAGTGTATTTACACCCTGATATGGCCCCTAGTGTTATTACACCCTGATATGGCCCCTAGTGTTATTACACCCTGATATGGCCCCTGGTGTTATTACACCCCGATAGAAACCCCTAGTGTTATTACACCCTGATATGGCCCCTAGTGTTATTACACCCTGATATGGCCCCTAGTGTTATTACACCCTGATATGGCCCCTAGTGTTATTACACCCTGATATGGCCCCTATTGTTATTACACCCTGATATGGCCCCTAGTGTTATTACACCCTGATATGGCCCCTAGTGTTATTACACCCTGATATGGCCCCTAGTGTTATTACACCCTGATATGGCCCCTAGTGTTATTACATCCTGATATGGCCCCTAGTGTTAGTTACACCCCTGGTATTGCCCCTAGTGTTAGTTACACCCCTGGTATTGCCCCTAGTGTTAGTTACACCCCTGGTATAGTCCCTAGTGTTAGTTACGCCCCTGGTATTGCCCCTAGTGTTAGTTACACCCCTGGTATTGCCCCTAGTGTTAGTTACACCCCTGGTATTGCCCCTAGTGTTAGTTACACCCCTGGTATAGTCCCTAGTGTTAGTTACACCCCTGGTATAGTCCCTAGTGTTAGTTACACCCCTGGTATTGCCCCTAGTGTTAGTTACACCCCTGGTATAGTCCCTAGTGTTAGTTACACCCCTGGTATAGTCCCTAGTGTTAGTTACACCCCTGGTATTGCCCCCAGTGTTAGTTACACCCCTGGTATTGCCCCTAGTGTTAGTTACACCCCTGGTATAGTCCCTAGTGTTAGTTACGCCCCTGGTATTGCCCCTAGTGTTAGTTACACCCCTGGTATAGTCCCTAGTGTTAGTTACACCCCTGGTATTGCCCCTAGTGTTAGTTACACCCCTGGTATTGCCCCTAGTGTTAGTTACACCCCTGGTATAGTCCCTAGTGTTAGTTACGCCCCTGGTATTGCCCCTAGTGTTAGTTACACCCCTGGTATAGTCCCTAGTGTTAGTTACACCCCTGGTATAGTCCCTAGTGTTAGTTACGCCCCTGGTATTGCCCCTAGTGTTAGTTACACCCCTGGTATAGTCCCTAGTGTTAGTTACGCCCCTGGTATTGCCCCTAGTGTTAGTTACACCCCTGGTATAGTCCCTAGTGTTAGTTACACCCCTGGTATTGCCCCTAGTGTTAATTACACCCCTGGTATAGTCTCTATTGTTAGTTACACCCCTGGTATAGTCCCTAGTGTTAGTTACACTCCTGGTATTGCCCCTAGTGTTAGTTACACCCCTGGTATTGCCCCTAGTGTTAGTTACGCCCCTGGTATTGCCCCTAGTGTTAATTACACCCCTGGTATTGCCCCTAGTGTTAATTACACCCCTGGTATAGTCTCTATTGTTAGTTACACCCCTGGTATTGCCCCTAGTGTTAGTTACACCCCTGGTTACACCCCCTTACATCCTGGTATTGCCCTGGTATTGCCCCTAGTGTTAGTTACACCCCTGGTTACACCCCCTTACATCCTGGTATTGCCCTGGTATTGCCCTGTCCAACTGGGGGAAAGTGTGTTTGTGTTACTGAGTTACATCAGTGAAAATACAGAGGAAGAGGAGGTGGGTGGAAGACAATTACATGACACTAATACAGAGACAGAGCTGGCCACTGCATCTCACCTCTCAACCCTGCATCCCAACCCCCACCCCGTCCCTCTCAGTCACCAGCGCTGCAGGCCAAAATCAATACCTCCCAGTCAGAAGGAAAATATTTCCTGCTCCCTAACAAGAGGAGGACATACATTCTGACGAAGATGAGAACACAGGAAAACAACAACAAAGGGAGTGGTAGAATGGAGAGGAGAGGTAGAATGGAGAGGAGAGGTGGAATGGAGAGGAGAGGTAGAATGGAGAGGAGAGGTAGAATGGAGAGGAGATGTAGAATGGAGAGGAGAGGTAGAATGGAGAGGAGAGGTAGAATGGAGAGGAGAGGTAGAATGGAGAGGAGAGGTAGAATGGAGAGGAGAGGTAGAATGGAGAGGAGAGGTAGAATGGAGAGGAGATATAGAATGGAGAGGAGAGCTAGAATGGGAGGAGAGGTAGAATGGGAGGAGAGGTGGAATGGAGAGGAGAGGTAGAATGGAGAGGAGAGCTAGAATGGGAGGAGAGGTAGAATGGAGAGGAGAGGTAGAATGGGAGGAGAGGTGGAATGGAGAGGAGAGGTAGAATGGAGAGGAGAGGTAGAATGGGAGGAGAGGTAGAATGGGAGGAGAGGTAGAATGGATAGGAGAGGTAGAATGGAGAGGAAGGTAATGGAGAGGAGAGGTAGAATGGAGAGGAGAGGTAGAATGGGAGGAGAGGTAGAATGGAGAGGAGAGGTAGAATGGGAGGAGAGGTAGAATGGAGAGGAGAGGTAGAATGGAGAGGAGAGGTAGAATGGAGAGGAGAGGTAGAATGGAGAGGAGAGGTAGAATGGAGAGGAGAGGTAGAATGGAGAGGAGAGGTAGAATGGAGAGGAGAGGTAGAATGGAGAGGAGATATAGAATGGAGAGGAGAGGTAGAATGGAGAGGAGAGGTAGAATGGAGAGGAGATATAGAATGGAGAGGAGAGCTAGAATGGGAGGAGAGGTAGAATGGGAGGAGAGGTGGAATGGAGAGGAGAGGTAGAATGGAGAGGAGAGGTAGAATGGAGAGGAGAGCTAGAATGGGAGGAGAGGTAGAATGGAGAGGAGAGGTAGAATGGGAGGAGAGGTGGAATGGAGAGGAGAGGTAGAATGGAGAGGAGAGGTAGAATGGGAGGAGAGGTAGAATGGATAGGAGAGGTAGAATGGGAGGAGAGGTAGAATGGAGAGGTAGAATGGAGAGGAGAGGTAGAATGGGAGGAGAGGTAGAATGGAGAGGAGAGGTAGAATGGAGAGGAGAGGTAGAATGGAGAGGAGAGGTAGAATGGAGAGGTAGAATGGAGAGGTAGAATGGAGAGGAGAGGTAGAATGGAGAGGAGAGGTAGAATGGGAGGAGAGGTAGAATGGAGAGGAGAGGTAGAATAGAGAGGTAGAATGGAGAGGTGGAATGGAGAGGAGAGGTAGAATGGAGAGGAGAGGTAGAATGGAGAGGAGAGGTAGAATGGAGAGGAGAGGTAGAATGGAGAGGAGAGGTAGAATGGAGAAGTGGAATGGAGAGGAGAGGTAGAATGGAGAGGAGAGGTAGAATGGAGAGGAGAGGTAGAATGGAGAGGAGAGGTAGAATGGAGAGGTAGAATAGAGAGGAGAGGTAGAATAGAGAGGAGAGGTAGAATAGAGAGGAGAGGTAGAATGGAGAGGAGAGGTGGAATTGAGAGGAGAGGTAGAATGGAGAGGAGATATAGAATGGAGAGGAGAGCTAGAATGGGAGGAGAGGTAGAATGGGAGGAGAGGTGGAATGGAGAGGAGAGGTAGAATGGAGAGGAGAGCTAGAATGGGAGGAGAGGTAGAATGGAGAGGAGAGGTAGAATGGGAGGAGAGGTGGAATGGAGAGGAGAGGTAGAATGGAGAGGAGAGGTAGAATGGGAGGAGAGGTAGAATGGGAGGAGAGGTAGAATGGATAGGAGAGGTAGAATGGAGAGGAGAGGTAGAATGGAGAGGAGAGGTAGAATGGAGAGGAGAGGTAGAATGGGAGGAGAGGTAGAATGGAGAGGAGAGGTAGAATGGAGAGGAGAGGTAGAATGGAGAGGAGAGGTAGAATGGAGAGGAGAGGTAGAATGGAGAGGAGAGGTAGAATGGAGAGGAGAGGTAGAATGGAGAGGAGAGGTAGAATGGAGAGGAGATATAGAATGGAGAGGAGAGGTAGAATGGAGAGAGAGGTAGAATGGAGAGGAGATATAGAATGGAGAGGAGAGCTAGAATGGGAGGAGAGGTAGAATGGGAGGAGAGGTGGAATGGAGAGGAGAGGTAGAATGGAGAGGAGAGGTAGAATGGAGAGGAGAGCTAGAATGGGAGGAGAGGTAGAATGGAGAGGAGAGGTAGAATGGGAGGAGAGGTGGAATGGAGAGGAGAGGTAGAATGGAGAGGAGAGGTAGAATGGGAGGAGAGGTAGAATGGATAGGAGAGGTAGAATGGGAGGAGAGGTAGAATGGAGAGGGTAGAATGGAGAGGAGAGGTAGAATGGGAGGAGAGGTAGAATGGAGAGGATAGGTAGAATGGAGAGGAGAGGTAGAATGGAGAGGAGAGGTAGAATGGAGAGGTAGAATGGAGAGGTAGAATGGAGAGGAGAGGTAGAATGGAGAGGAGAGGTAGAATGGGAGGAGAGGTAGAATGGAGAGGAGAGGTAGAATAGAGAGGTAGAATGGAGAGGTGGAATGGAGAGGAGAGGTAGAATGGAGAGGAGAGGTAGAATGGAGAGGAGAGGTTAGAATGGAGAGGAGAGGTTAGAATGGAGAGGAGAGGTAGAATGGAGAAGTGGAATGGAGAGGAGAGGTAGAATGGAGAGGAGAGGGTAGAATGGAGAGGAGAGGTAGAATGGAGAGGAGAGGTAGAATGGAGAGGTAGAATAGAGAGGAGAGGTTAGAATAGAGAGGAGAGGTAGAATAGAGAGGAGAGGAGAGGTAGAATGGAGAGGAGAGGTGGAATTGAGAGGAGATGTAGAATGAAGAGGAGAGGTGGAATGGGAGGTAGAATGGAGAGGAGGAGTAGAATGGAGAGGAGAGGTGGAATTGAGAGGAGATGTGAATGGAGAGGAGAGGTGGAATGGAGAGGTAGAATGGAGAGGAGAGGTAGATTGGAGAGGAGAGGTAGAATGGAGAGGAAGAGGTGGAATGGAGAGGAGATGTAGAATGGACAGGAGAGGTGGAATGGAGAGGTAGAATGGAGAGGTAGAATGGAGAGATAGAATGGAGAGGTAGAATGGAGAGGAGAGGTAGAATGGAGAGGAGAGGTAGAAGGAGAGGAGAGGTAGAATGGAGAGGAGAGGTAGAATGGAGAGGAGATGTAGAATGGAGAGGAGAGGTAGAATGGAGAGGTAGAATGGAGAGGAGAGGTAGAATGGAGAGGAGAGGTAGATTGAAGAAGAGAGGAAGAATGGAGAGGTAGATTGAAGAGGAGAGGAAGAATGGAGAGGTGGAATGGAGAGGAGAGGTAGATTGAAGAGGAGAGGTAGAATGGAGTGGAGAGGTGGAATGATGAGGAGAGGTAGAATGGAGAGGAGAGATAGAATGGAGTGGAGAGGTGGAATGGAGAGGAGAGGTGGAATGGAGAGGAGAGGTAGAATGGAGAGGAGAGTTAGAATGGAGAGGAGAGGTAGAATGGAGATGAGAGGTAGAATGGAGAGGAGAGGTAGAATGGAGAGGAGATGTAGAATGGAGAGGAGAAGAGAGGTAGAATGGAGTGGAGAGGTGGAGAGGAGCAGGGGAGAATGAGAGGAGAGATGGAGAGGAGAGGTACATTGGAGAGGAGAGGAACATGTTGAGGAGAAGAGAGGTAGAATGGAGAGGTGGAGAGGAGAGGTAGAATGAGAGGAGAGGATAGGTAGAATGGAGAGAAGAGGAGAGAGGTAGAATAGAGAGAAGAGGAGAGGTGGAGAGGACAGATTTAATGAGAGGAGAGGTAGAAGTCGAGGAGAGGTATAATGCAGAGGAAGGAGGTAGGTAGAATGCAGAGGAGAGGTAGTTTGGAGAGGAGAGGTAGATTGCAGAGGAGAGGAGTGTTGGAATGAAGAGGAGAGGAGAGGTGGAATGAAGAGGAGAGGAGAGGAGAGGTGGAATGGAGAGGAGAGGTAGTTTGGAGAGGAGAGGTAGATTGAAGAGGAGAGGAGTGTTGGAATGAAGAGGAGAGGAGAGGTGGAATGAAGAGGAGATGAGAGGAGAGGTGGAATGGAGAGGAGAGGTAGTTTGGAGAGGAGAGGTAGATTGCAGAGGAGAGGAGTGTTGGAATGAAGAGGAGAGGAGAGGTGGAATGAAGAGGAGATGAGAGGAGAGGTGGAATGGAGAGGAGAGATAGTTTGGAGAGGAGAGGTAGATTGCAGAGGAGAGGAGTGTTGGAATGAAGAGGAGAGGAGAGGAGAGGTGGAATGGAGAGGAGAGGTAGAATGAAGAGGAGAGGAGAGGAGAGGTGGAATGGAGAGGAGAGGAGAAGTAGAATGGAACGACACAAAAGTCCCAAGAGGGCCTGAGATAAAAAGTAAGGAATAGGTGGGATGGAGGAAAGGAGAAACAAAGCAGGAGTTTAGGTCAAAAGAGAGGAAAGGAGTTGTAGGTAAAGAGAGAGGATTAGAGTATACAATTGAAGTCAGAAGTTTACATTCACCTTAGCCAAATACATTTAATATCAGTTTTTCACAATTCCTGACACTTAAAACCTCTTAGGGATCCCTAGTGATCTCTTCCCGCTCGAATCCCGTTAACGGGATTGATTTGACAACATCCAGTGAAATTGCAGAGCGCCAAATTCAAAACCAGAAATACTCATAATACAAATTCATAGAACATACAATCGTTATAAATCAAAATAAAGCGTAACTTCTTGTTAATCCAGCCGCCATGTCAGATTTCAAAAAGGCTTTACGGCGAAAGCAAACCATGAGATTATCTGAGGACAGCGCCCCCCCCGCATACAATCACATGCAAATCAGATGTCAACCAGGCAGGTGCGCGACAAAAGTCAGAAATAGCGATATAATTAATGCCTTTCCTTTGAAGATCTTCTTCTGTTGGTACTCCAAAATGTCCCAGAAACATCACAAATGGTCCTTTTGTTCTATAATGTCCTTTTTTATGTCCCAAAAAATTTCCATTTATTTGGCGCGTTTGATTCAGAAATACACCGGTTTCAACTCGCCCAACATGCCTACAAAGTATCTAATAAGTTACCTGTAAACTTGGTCCAAACATTTCAAACAATGTTCCTAATCCAACCTTAGGTACCCTAAAACATAAATAATCAATCAAATTTAAGACAGGATAAACTGTGTTCAATCCAGGATAAAAACAACGTGAAGCGCGATCCAGGTCACGCGCACCAAAAGACTTCCAAGAGTCCATCTGTAACGATCGTCTGTGGTGGAAGAAGGTGAGGACCAAAGCAGCGTGGTAAGTGTTCATGTTTTTAATAAAATAACTGAACACTGAACAAAACGACAAACTAACAGTCCCGTAAGGTGAATGAAAAAACACTAAACAGGAAACACCCACAACTCAAAAGTGAAACCAGGCTACCTAAGTATGATTCTCAATCAGGGACAACGATTGACAGCTGCCTCTGATTGAGAACCATATCAGGCCGAACACAGAAAATGACAAATGATAGAAAAGAGAGCATAGACAACCCACCCCAACTCACGCCCTGACCATACTAAAACAAAGACATAATAAAAGAACTAAGGTCAGAATGTGACACCATCTGAGTGACACATGGAAAGAACAGGACTACTTCTTAATTTCTCAAAAGAAAAACATCAACCAATTTCTAAAGACTGTTGACCTCTAGTGGAAGCCCTAGGAACTGCAGCCAGGCTCCTCATAAATAGGGTTTCCCAAAGAAAACGAAAACACAATGACCTAAATTTGGGTTTTTCCTTGCCAAATCAGTGCTGTTATACTCACAGACATTATTTTAACAGTTTTAGAAACTTCAGAGTGTTGTCTACCCAAATCTACCAATTATATTATATGCATATCCTTCTGAGTAACAGGCAGTTTACTTTGGGCAAACGTGAAAATAGTAAAGAGTTTATTCACAGCAAAAATTCCCAGTCTTAGGTCAGTTAGTATCACTTTTATTTTAAGAATGTGAAATGTCAGAATAATAGTAGAGAATGATTTATTTCAGCTTTTATTTCTTTCATCACATTCCCAGTGGGTAAGAAGTTCACATACACTCAATTAGTATTTGGTAGCATTACCTTTAAATTGTTTAACTTGGGTCAAATGTTTCAGGTAGCCTTCCACAACCTTCTCACAATAAGTTGGGTGAATTTTGACCCATTCCTCCTGACAGAGCTGGTGTAACTGAGCCAGGTTTGTAGGACCTCCTTGCTCACACACACTTTTTCAGTTATGCCCACAATTGTCTATAGGATTGAGGTCAGGGCTTTGTGATGGCCACTCCAATACCTTGACTTTGATGTCCATAAGCCATTTTGCCACAACTTTGGAAGTATGCTTGGGGTCATTGTCCATTTGGAATACCCATTTGCGATCAAGCATTAGCTTCCTGACTGATGTCTTGAGATGTTGCTTCAATATATCCACATATATCCACATCATTCTCCTGCCTCAAGATGCCATCTATTTTGGAAGTGCACCAGTCCCTCTTGCAGCAAAGCACCCCCACAACATGATGCCGCCATCATGATGGTGCTTCACGGTTGGGATGGTGTTCTTAGGCTCGCAAGCCTCCCCCTTTTTCCTCCAAACATAACAATGGTCATTATGGCCAAACAGTTCTATTTTTGTTTCATCAGACCAGAGGACATTTCTCTAAAAAGTACGATCTTTGTCCCCATGTGCAGTTGCAAACCATAGTCTGGCTTTTTTATGGCGGTTTTGGAGCAGTGTCTTCTTCCTTGCTGAGCGGCCTTTCAGGTTATGTCGATATAGGACTCATTTTACTGTGGATATAGATACTTTTGTACCGGTTTCCTCCAGCATCTTCACAGGGTCCTTTGTTGTTGTTCTGGGATTGATTTGCACTTCTCACACCAAAGTACGTTAATCTTTGGACACTGTGCTATCTAACCTCCAAACAAGCTTCAATGCCATACAACACTCCTTCCGTGGCCTCCAACTGCTCTTAAACGCTAGTAAAACCAAATGCATGCTTTTCAACCGGTCGCTGCCTGCACCCGCATGCCCGACTAGCATCACCACCCTGGTTCCGACCTAGAATATGTGGACGTCTATAAGTACCTAGGTGTCTGGCTAGACTGCAAACTCTCCTTCCAGACTCATATCAAACATCTCCAATCGAAAATCAAATCAAGAGTCGGCTTTCTATTCCGCAACAAAGCCTCCTTCACTCACGCCGCCAAGCTTACCCTAGTAAAACTGACTATCCTACCGATCCTCGACTTCGGCGATGTCATCTACAAAATGGCTTCCAACACTCTACTCAGCAAACTGGATGCAGTTTATCACAGTGCCATCCGTTTTGTCACTAAAGCACCTTATACCACCCACCACTGCGACTTGTATGCTCTAGTCGGCTGGCCCTCGCTACATATTCGTCGCCAGACCCACTGGCTCCAGGTCATCTACAAGTCCATGCTAGGTAAAGCTCCGCCTTATCTCAGCTCACTGGTCACGATGGCAAAACCCATCCGTAACACGCGCTCCAGCAGGTGTATCTCACTGATCATCCCTAAAGCCAACACCTCATTTGGCCGCCTTTCGTTCCAGTACTCTGCTGCCTGTGACTGGAACGAATTGCAAAAATCGCTGAAGTTGGAGACTTTTATCTCCCTCACCAACTTCAAACATCAGCTATCTGAGCAGCTAACTGATCGCTGCAGCTGTACATAGTCTATTGGTAAATAGCCCACCCTTTTTCACCTACCTCATCCCCATACTGTTTTTATTTATTTACTTTTCTGCTCTTTTGCACACCAATCTCTACCTGTACATGACCATCTGATCATTCATCACCCCAGTGTTAATCTGCAAAATTGTAATTATTTGCCTACCTCCTCATGCCTTCTGCACACATTGTATATAGACTCCCCCTTTGTTTTCTACTGTGTTATTGACTTGTTAATTGTTTACTCCATGTGTAACTCTTTGTTGTCTGCTCACACTGCTATGCTTTATCTAGGTCGCAGTTGCAAATGAGAACTTGTTCTCAACTAGGCTACCTGGTTAAATAAAGGTTAAATAAAAAATAAAAAATAAAAAAAAGTCTCTAGGATGCATCTCCTTCCTGAGCGGTATGACAGCTGCGTGGTCCCATGGTGTTTATACTTGCGTACTGTTGTTTGTACAGATGAATGTGGTACCTTCAGGCATTTGGAAATTGCTCCCAAGGATGAACCAGACTTGTGGAGGTATACACATTTTTTTCTGAGGTCTTGGCTGATTTCTTTTGATTCCCCCATGATGTCAAGCAAAGAGACTCTGAGGTTGAAGGTAGGCCTTGAAATGCATCCACAGGTACACCTCCAATTGACTCAAATGATGTCAATTAGCCTATCATAAGCTTCTAAAGCCATGACATCGTTTTCTGGAATTTTCCAGGCACAGTCAACTTAGTGTATGTAAACTTCTGACCCTCTGGAATTGTGATACAGTGAGTTATAAGTTAAATAATCTGTCATTAAACAATTGTTGGAAAAATTACTTGTGCCATGCATGAAGTAGATGTCCTAACTGACTTGCCAAAACTATAGTTTGCGAACAAGAAATTTGTGGAGTGGTTGAAAAACGAGTTTTAATTACTCCAACCTAAGTGTATGCAAACTTCCGACTTCAACTGTATATAGCCATGTTAATACCTGGTATCCCTGCACATTGACTCGGTACTGGTACCCCCTGTATATAGCCATGTTACTACCACTGCACAGGAACTTGGTACTGCTACTCCCTGTATATAGCTATGTTGATACCTGGTATCCCTGCACATTGACTCGGTACTGGTACCCCCTGTATATAGCCATGTTACTACCTGGTACCACTGCACATTAACTAGGTAAAAAGTAAGGAGAGTTGTTGGGCCCACCTGTAGAGAAGGTTGATCCTTCATCCTCCTTCACTGTTGCTGTGTTGTCTGATCGCATCAGGACTTGTTTGTGTTTGAGAACCGTGCAGAAAGTGATTCGGGGTCTAAGTAAACTGTCTGAAGTTCTAGCTCTTTCCGTGACTGTAACTCATCTGTGTCCCTGAGGTCATCCTTCAGGGTTTCATCTGGGGAGAGCATCAGCTCTGCTATGCATTCATTCACCAGCCCATGTTGTTTTGCATCGCGCAAGGCAGATAGCGTCCTACTATCCTTGCTGTGGTGGCGGAGAGAGCCCGCATATCAGTCCAGCATCTCTGAAGCTCTGTGAGAAAAGCCAGTGAAGGTTGAATGGGACTGGGACCTTTTGAAAAGAACGGGGTTACGCTGTAGGGGCATCTAGCCTAACTAAGGCCACACGTAGGACAGCGCGTAGTGAGGCAGAGCTTTCTTCTGACTCGGTTTGATCAGAGCCTCGGAATGACTCCTCTGACCCGTGTTTAATTAACACCAGGCGGGCCTCCCGGGTGGCGCAGTGGTTAAGGGCGCTGTACTGCAGCGCCAGCTGTGCCATCCGAGACTCTGGGTTCGCGCCCAGGCTCTGTCGTAACCGGCCGCGACCGGGAGGTCCATGGGGCGACGCACAATTGGCCTAGCGTCGTCCGGGTTAAGGAGGGCTTGGTCGGTAGGGATGTCCTTGTCTCATCGGACACCAGCGACTCCTGTGGCAAGGTTGCCATGTACACGGTGTTTCCTCTGGCACATTGGTGCGGCTGGCATCCGGGTTGGGTGCGCGCTGTGTTAAGAAACAGTGCGGCTTGGTTGGGTTGTGTATCGGAGGACGCATGACTTTCAACCTTCGTCTCTCCCGAGCCCGTACGGGAGTTGTAGTGATGAGACAAGATAGTAGCTACTACAACAATTGGACACCACGAAATTGGGGAGAAAAAGTATTACATTTTTTAAATGAACACCAGGCCATCAGCGCTGGCTAGCCATGTTTCCCTCACCTTCACAGGCAGGATGGACTTCTTAGGGATAGGGGGCAGTATTCGGAAGTTTGGATGACCGAGGTGCCCAAAGTAAACCGCCTGTTACTCAGACCCAGAAGCTAGGATATGCATATAATCAAATCAAATCAAATCAAATCAAATTTTATTTGTCACATACACATGGTTAGCAGATGTTAATGCGAGTGTAGCGAAATGCTTGTGCTTCTAGTTCCGACAATGCAGTAATAACGAACAACTCATCTAACTAACAATTCCAAAAAACTACTGTCTTATACACAGTGTAAGGGGATAAAGAATATGTACATAAGGATATATGAATGAGTGATGGCAAGATACAGTAGATGATATCGAGTACAGTATAACATATGAGATGAGTATGTAAACAAAGTGGCATAGTTAAAGTTAAAGTGGCTAGTGATACATGTATTACATAAGGATGCAGTCGATGATATAGAGTACAGTATATACGTATGCATATGAGATGAATAATGTAGGGTAAGTAACATTATATAAGGTAGCATTGTTTAAAGTGGCTAGTGATATATTTACATCATTTCCCATCAATTCCCATTATTAAAGTGGCTGGAGTTGAGTCAGTGTCATTGACAGTGTGTTGGCAGCAGCCACTCAATGTTAGTGGCTGTTTAACAGTCTGATGGCCTTGAGATAGAAGCTGTTTTTCAGTCTCTCGGTCCCAGCTTTGATGCACCTGTACTGAGCTCGCCTTCTGGATGACAGCGGGGTGAACAGGCAGTGGCTCGGGTGGTTGATGTCCTTGATGATCTTTATGGCCTTCCTGTAGCATCGGGTGGTGTAGGTGTCCTGGAGGGCAGGTAGTTTGCCCCCGGTTATGCGTTGTGCAGACCTCACTACCCTCTGGAGAGCCTTACGGTTGAGGGCGGTGCAGTTGCCATACCAGGCGGTGATACAGCCCGCCAGGATGCTCTCGATTGTGCATCTGTAGAAGTTTGTGAGTGCTTTTGGTGACAAGCCGAATTTCTTCAGCCTCCTGAGGTTGAAGAGGCGCTGCTGCGCCTTCTTCACGATGCTGTCTGTGTGAGTGGACCAATTCAGTTTGTCTGTGATGTGTATGCCGAGGAACTTAAAACTTGCTACCCTCTCCACTACTGTTCCATCGATGTGGATAGGGGGGTGTTCCCTCTGCTGTTTCCTGAAGTCCACAATCATCTCCTTAGTTTTGTTGACGTTGAGTGTGAGGTTATTTTCCTGACACCACACTCCGAGGGCCCTCACCTCCTCCCTGTAGGCCGTCTCGTCGTTGTTGGTAATCAAGCCTACCACTGTTGTGTCGTCCGCAAACTTGATGATTGAGTTGGAGGCGTGCGTGGCCACGCAGTCGTGGGTGAACAGGGAGTACAGGAGAGGGCTCAGAACGCACCCTTGTGGGGCCCCAGTGTTGAGGATCAGCGGGGAGGAGATGTTGTTGCCTACCCTCACCACCTGGGGGCGGCCCGTCAGGAAGTCCAGTACCCAGTTGCACAGGGCGGGGTCGAGACCCAGGGTCTCGAGCTTGATGACGAGCTTGGAGGGTACTATGGTGTTGAATGCCGAGCTGTAGTCGATGAACAGCATTCTCACATAGGTATTCCTCTTGTCCAGATGGGTTAGGGCAGTGTGCAGTGTGGTTGAGATTGCATCGTCTGTGGACCTATTTGGGCGGTAAGCAAATTGGAGTGGGTCTAGGGTGTCAGGTAGGGTGGAGGTGATATGGTCCTTGACTAGTCTCTCAAAGCACTTCATGATGACGGATGTGAGTGCTACGGGGCGGTAGTCGTTTAGCTCAGTTACCTTAGCTTTCTTGGGAACAGGAACAATGGTGGCCCTCTTGAAGCATGTGGGAACAGCAGACTGGTATAGGCATTGATTGAATATTTCCGTAAACACACCGGCCAGCTGGTCTGCGCATGCTCTGAGGGCGCGGCTGGGGATGCCGTCTGGGCCTGCAGCCTTGCGAGGGTTAACACGTTTAAATGTCTTACTCACCTCGGCTGCAGTGAAGGAGAGACCGCATGTTTTCGTTGCAGGCCGTGTCAGTGGCACTGTATTGTCCTCAAAGCGGGCAAAAAAGTTATTTAGTCTGCCTGGGAGCAAGACATCCTGGTCCGTGACTGGGCTGGATTTCTTCCTGTAGTCCGTGATTGACTGCAGACCCTGCCACATGCCTCTTGTGTCTGAGCCGTTGAATTGAGATTCTACTTTGTCTCTGTACTGGCGCTTAGCTTGTTTGATAGCCTTGCGGAGGGAATAGCTGCACTGTTTGTATTCGGTCATGTTACCAGACACCTTGCCCTGATTAAAAGCAGTGGTTCGCGCTTTCAGTTTCACACGAATGCTGCCATCAATCCACGGTTTCTGGTTAGGGAATGTTTTAATCGTTGCTATGGGAACGACATCTTCAACGCACGTTCTAATGAACTCGCACACCGAATCAGCGTATTCATCAATGTTGTTATCTGACGCAATACGAAACATCTCCCAGTCCACGTGATGGAAGCAGTCTTGGAGTGTGGAGTCAGCTTGGTCGGACCAGCGTTGGACTGACCTCAGCGTGGGAGCCTCTTGTTTTAGTTTCTGTCTGTAGGCAGGGATCAACAAAATGGAGTCGTGGTCAGCTTTTCCGAAAGGGGGGCGGGGCAGGGCCTTATATGCGTCGCGGAAGTTAGAGTAACAATGATCCAAGGTCTTTCCACCCCTGGTTGCGCAATCGATATGCTGATAAAATTTAGGGAGTCTTGTTTTCAGATTAGCCTTGTTAAAATCCCCAGCTAAAAATGAATGCAGCCTCCGGATAAATCGTTTCCAGTTTGCAGAGAGTTAAATAAAGTTCGTTCAGAGCCATCGATGTGTCTGCTTGGGGGGGGATATATACGGCTGTGATTATAATCGAAGAGAATTCTCTTGGTAGATAATGCGGTCTACATTTGATTGTGAGGAATTCTAAATCAGGTGAACAGAAGGATTTGAGTTCCTATATGTTTCTTTCATCACACCATGTCACGTTGGCCATAAGGCATACGCCCCCGCCCCTCTTCTTACCAGAAAGATGTTTGTTTCTGTCGGTGCGATGCGTGGAGAAACCCGTTGGCTGCACCACTTCGGATAGCGTCTCTCCGGTGAGCCATGTTTCCGTGAAGCGTCTCTCCGGTGAGCCATGTTTCCGTGAAGCAGAGAACGTTACAGTCTCTTATGTCCCTCTGGAATGCTACCCTTGCTCGGATTTCATCAACCTTGTTGTCAAGAGACTGGACATTGGCAAGAAGAATGCTAGGGAGTGGTGCACAGTGTGCCCGTCTCCGGAGTCTGACCAGAAGACCGCCTCGTTTCCCTCTCTTTCGGAGTCGTTTTTTTGGGTCGCTGCATGGAATCCACTCCGTTGTCCTGTTTGTAAGGCAGAACACAGGATCCGCGTCGCGAAAAACATATTCTTGGTCGTACTGATGGTGAGTTGACGCTGATCTTATATTCAGTAGTTCTTCTCGACTGTATGTAATGAAACCTAAGATGACCTGGTGTACTAGAAATAACACGTAAAAAAACTAAAAACTGCATAGTTTCCTAGGAACGCGAAGCGAGGCGGCCATCTCTGTCGGCGCCGGTAATGCTAATTGGTAGTATTGTATAGTAGTATTGGATAGAAAACACTCTAAAGTTTCTAACACTATTAAAAAATGTGTGTGAGTATAACAGAACTTATATGGCAGGCAAAAACCCAAGGAGAATCGACCCAGAGATTATGTTTTGATTTTTAGGTCACCACTCATTGGAATGGCTGTCTTTGGGGAAATCAACCTCCCAGATTGCAGTTCCTAGGGCTTCCACTAGATGTCAATAGTCTTTAGAAAGAGTTTCAGGCTTGTTTTTTGAAAAATTATTTAGAATTTGTAGTTTATCTAGGTGGCTCTCATTTTGACTAGTATTGTGGTGCGCGTGGATGAGGACACTTCATTATTTATCTCCGGTAATGAACATACTATTCTCTGTCTGAAATGTTATAGTTTATTTACATATTAGAATACCTGAGGATGGATTAGAAACGTTGTTTGACTTGTTTGGACAAAGTTTATTGGTAACTTTTGGGATTCCTTTGTCTGCATTTTGAACGAGGCAAACCGGTGGATTAATGAATCAAGCGCACCAACTAAACTGACTTTTTTGGGATATAAAGAAGAACTTTATCGAACAAAACAACCATTTGTTATGTAGCTGGGACCCTTGGGATTGCAAACAGAGGAAGATCTTCAAAGGTAAGTGATTTACTTTACTGCTATTTCTGACTTTCGTGACGCCTCTGCTTGTTTGGAAAATGTTTACATTTATTTGTATTTATTTCACCTTTAGAAGGAGAAGGAGAAATGGGGAAGTCTTAGGCGAGTAGCTGTGGGGGGTACAGTACTGTTGACCGGGGTAGGGGAAGCCAGGTGGAAAGCATGGCCAGCCGTAGAAAAATGTAGCATGCTAGCAATACCAGGGAAGAGGGATGTAGCATGCTAACAATACCAAGGAAGAGGGATGTAGCGTGCTAACAATAGCAGGGAAGAGGGATGTTGCGTGCTAGCAATACCAGGGAAGAGGGATGTAGCGTGCTAGCAATACCAGGGAAGAGGGATGTAGCGTGCTAGCAATACCAGGGAAGAGGGATGTAGCGTGCTAACAATAGCAGGGAAGTGGGATGCCTAGTGGGGTGGCAACAAAATCTCACACCTTAGCTGCTAGCTGGCTAGGCTAACAACCTTCCTAGATGCGGTTATCTAGGGAAGTGGCCCTTTCGAGTTTTAAATAGTCAAAGGACGACTCGTGCTCGGTGGCCTCGAAAACGAGCACAACAGTGGGGGATATCTTGACAAGGTTAGTACCGGAGTAAGGTGGTGTCACGTTCTGACCTTTACTTCCTTTGTTTTGTATAGTGTGTTTCAGTGTTTTCTTTATTAAATTTCATCATGAACACATACCAAGCCGCATTTTGGTCCTCCGATCCTTCTCGCATCTCCTCTTCAGATGAAGAGGAGGACTGCCGTGACAGAATCACCTACCAACCAAGGACCAAGCGGCGTGGTAAAGGACAGCGACGACAGCAGCAACAACAGCGGCCAGCATCACAGGACTCCTGGACATGGGAGGAGATTTTGAACAGAGAGGGACCCTGGGCACAGGCTGGGGAATATCACCGCCCCAAAGCAGAGCTGGAGGCAGCGAAAGCTGAGCGGCGGCGATATGAGGAGGCAGCACGGCAGGTACGAGAGGCAGCCCCCCCAAATTTGGGGGGTGGCACACGAGGAGTGGGGCTAAGCCAGGTAGCAGAACTGAGCTCTTCAGATGAAGAGGAGGACGGCCGTGACAGGTGGCTAACACACACACACACACTAGCAGGTGGGCTAAGTCAGCACAAGACAAGGAAGCCTGATATCCTCAGATAAAAGGGATAGGTAGGGGAGAGTTGTCACACAGCCTTGGAGGGTGAATTTCACGCTCTGACCCACAGGTCACAGGCTGTTAGTGACAGATTGACAGTACACACAACTCACGCAGAGTTTAGTTTACCCTGCCGGGACCTGAGAAGATGCGATCCGAAAAATGGGAGCAGCGAAGCAGGCGAACTTGTGAGATACGCCTTTGGTTCTGAAGTTATCCTTCTGTGTCAAACAAAATCACTGTTGGATTTAAACGTTATTCTTATTCCCCTGATACATACATATAGTGAGTGAGTGAGTGAAAATAAAAGTGACTAATAATGGACCTAATGACCAGACCTGCCACCTAACAGACAGTTACTGCCACCTAACAGACAGTTACTACCACCTAACAGACAGTTACTACCACCTAGCAGACAGTTACTACCACCTAACAGACAGTTACTACCACCTAACAGACAGTTACTGCCACATAGCAGACAGTTACTGCCACCTAACAGACAGTTACTACCACCGAACAGACAGTTACTACCACCTAAGAGACAGTTACTACCACCTAACAGACAGTTACTGCCACCTAACAGACAGTTACTGCCACCTAACAGACAGTTACTACCACCTAACAGACAGTTACAGACAGTTGCTACCACCTAACAGACAGTTAGAAAGTTACTACCACCTAACAGACAGTTACTGCCACCTAACAGACAGTTACTACCACCTAACAGACAGTTACTGCAACCTAACAGACAGTTACAGACAGTTACTACCACCTAACAGACAGTTAGACAGTTACTACCACCTAACAGACAGTTACTGCCACCTAGCAGACAGTTACTACCACCGAACAGACAGTTACTACCACCTAACAGACAGTTACTACCACCTAACAGACAGTTACTGCCACCTAGCAGACAGTTACTGCCACCTAACAGACAGTTACTACCACCGAACAGACAGTTACTACCACCTAACAGACAGTTACTACCACCTAACAGACAGTTACTACCACCTAGCAGACAGTTACTACCACCTAACAGACAGTTACTACCACCTAGCAGACAGTTACTGCCACCTAGCAGACAGTTACAGCCACCTAGTTAGACAGTTACTACTACCTAACAGACAGTTACTACCACCTAACAGACAGTTAGACAGTCACTACCACCTAACAGACAGTTACTACCACCTAACAGACAGTTACTGCCACCTAACAGATAGTTACTGCCACCTAACAGACAGTTACAGACAGTTACTACCACCTAACAGACAGTTAGACAGTTACTACCACCTAACATACAGTTACTGCCACCTAACAGACAGTTACTACCACCTAACAGACAGTTACTGCCGCCTAAGAGACAGTTACTACCACCTAACAGACAGTTACTACCACCTAACAGACAGTTACTACCACCTAGCAGACAGTTACTACCACCTAACAGACAGTTACTACCACCTAACATACAGTTACTGCCACCTAACAGACAGTTACTGCCACCTAACAGACAGTTACTACCACCTAACAGACAGTTAGACAGTTACTACCACCTAACAGACAGTTACTGCCACCTAACAGACAGTTACTACCACCTAACAGACAGTTACTACCACCTAACAGACAGTTACTACCACCTAACAGACAGTTACTGCCACCTAAGAGACAGTTACTACCACCTAACAGACAGTTACTGCCACCTAACAGACAGTTACTGCCACCTAACAGACAGTTACTACCACCTAACAGACAGTTACTACCACCTAACAGACAGTTACTGCCACCTAGCAGACAGTTACTACCACCTAACAGACAGCTACTACCACCTAACAGACAGTTACAGACAGTTACTACCACCTAGCAGACAGTTACTGCAACCTAACAGACAGTTAGAGACAGTTACTGCCACCTAACAGACAGTTATTGCAACCTAACAGACAGTTAGAGACAGTTACTACCACCTAACAGACAGTTACTACCACCTAGCAGACAGTTACTACCACCTAACAGACAGTTACTACCACCTAGCAGACAGTTACTGCCACCTAGCAGACAGTTACAGCCACCTAGTTAGACAGTTACTACTACCTAACAGACAGTTACTACCACCTAACAGACAGTTAGACAGTCACTACCACCTAACAGACAGTTACTACCACCTAACAGACAGTTACTGCCACCTAACAGATAGTTACTGCCACCTAACAGACAGTTACAGACAGTTACTACCACCTAACAGACAGTTAGACAGTTACTACCACCTAACATACAGTTACTGCCACCTAACAGACAGTTACTACCACCTAACAGACAGTTACTGCCGCCTAAGAGACAGTTACTACCACCTAACAGACAGTTACTACCACCTAACAGACAGTTACTACCACCTAGCAGACAGTTACTACCACCTAACAGACAGTTACTACCACCTAACATACAGTTACTGCCACCTAACAGACAGTTACTGCCACCTAACAGACAGTTACTACCACCTAACAGACAGTTAGACAGTTACTACCACCTAACAGACAGTTACTGCCACCTAACAGACAGTTACTACCACCTAACAGACAGTTACTACCACCTAACAGACAGTTACTACCACCTAACAGACAGTTACTGCCACCTAAGAGACAGTTACTACCACCTAACAGACAGTTACTGCCACCTAACAGACAGTTACTGCCACCTAACAGACAGTTACTACCACCTAACAGACAGTTACTACCACCTAACAGACAGTTACTGCCACCTAGCAGACAGTTACTACCACCTAACAGACAGCTACTACCACCTAACAGACAGTTACAGACAGTTACTACCACCTAGCAGACAGTTACTGCAACCTAACAGACAGTTAGAGACAGTTACTGCCACCTAACAGACAGTTATTGCAACCTAACAGACAGTTAGAGACAGTTACTACCACCTAACAGACAGTTACTACCACCTAACAGACAGTTACTACCACCTAACAGACAGTTAGACAGTTACTACCACCTAACAGACAGTTACTGCCACCTAACAGACAGTTACTACCACCTAACAGACAGTTACTACCACCTAACAGACAGTTACTACCACCTAACAGACAGTTAGACAGTTACTACCACCTAACAGACAGTTACTACCACCTAACAGACAGTTACTGCCACCTAACAGACAGTTACTACCACCTAACAGACAGTTACTGCCACCTAACAGACAGTTACTACCACCTAACAGACAGTTACTACCACCTAACAGACAGTTACTACCACCTAGCAGACAGTTACTACCACCTAACAGACAGTTACTACCACCTAGCAGACAGTTACTGCCACCTAGCAGACAGTTACAGCCACCTAACAGACAGTTAGACAGTTACTACTACCTAACAGACAGTTACTACAACCTAACAGACAGTTAGACAGTCACTACCACCTAACAGACAGTTACTACCACCTAACAGACAGTTACTGCCACCTAACAGATAGTTACTGCCACCTAACAGACAGTTACAGACAGTTACTACCACCTAACAGACAGTTAGACAGTTACTACCACCTAACATACAGTTACTGCCACCTAACAGACAGTTACTACCACCTAACAGACAGTTACTGCCGCCTAAGAGACAGTTACTACCACCTAACAGACAGTTACTACCACCTAACAGACAGTTACTACCACCTAGCAGACAGTTACTACCACCTAACAGACAGTTACTACCACCTAACATACAGTTACTGCCACCTAACAGACAGTTACTGCCACCTAACAGACAGTTACTACCACCTAACAGACAGTTAGACAGTTACTACCACCTAACAGACAGTTACTGCCACCTAACAGACAGTTACTACCACCTAACAGACAGTTACTACCACCTAACAGACAGTTACTACCACCTAACAGACAGTTACTGCCACCTAAGAGACAGTTACTACCACCTAACAGACAGTTACTGCCACCTAACAGACAGTTACTGCCACCTAACAGACAGTTACTACCACCTAACAGACAGTTACTACCACCTAACAGACAGTTACTGCCACCTAGCAGACAGTTACTACCACCTAACAGACAGCTACTACCACCTAACAGACAGTTACAGACAGTTACTACCACCTAGCAGACAGTTAGACAGTTACTGCCACCTAACAGACAGTTACTGCAACCTAACAGACAGTTAGAGACAGTTACTGCCACCTAACAGACAGTTATTGCAACCTAACAGACAGTTAGAGACAGTTACTACCACCTAACAGACAGTTACTACCACCTAACAGACAGTTACTACCACCTAACAGACAGTTAGACAGTTACTACCACCTAACAGACAGTTACTGCCACCTAACAGACAGTTACTACCACCTAACAGACAGTTACTACCACCTAACAGACAGTTACTACCACCTAACAGACAGTTAGACAGTTACTACCACCTAACAGACAGTTACTACAACCTAACAGACAGTTACTGCCACCTAACAGACAGTTACTACCACCTAACAGACAGTTACTGCCACCTAACAGACAGTTACTACCACCTAACAGACAGTTACTACCACCTAACAGACAGTTAGACAGTTACTACCACCTAACAGACAGTTACTGCCACCTAACAGACAGTTACTGCCACCTAACAGACAGTTACTGCCACCTAACAGACAGTTACTACCACCTAACAGACAGTTACTGCCACCTAACAGACAGTTACTACCACCTAACAGACAGTTACTGCCACCTAACAGACAGTTACTACCACCTAACAGACAGTTACTACCACCTAACAGACAGTTAGACAGTTACTACCACCTAACAGACAGTTACTGCCAACCAACAGACAGTTACTGCCACCTAACAGACAGTTTACTGCCACCTAACAGACAGTTACTACCACCTAACAGACAGTTACTACCACCTAACAGACAGTTACTACCACCTAACAGACAGTTACTACCACCTAACAGACAGTTACTACCACCTAACAGACAGTTACTGCCACCTAAGAGACAGTTACTACCACCTAACAGACAGTTACTGCCACCTAACAGACAGTTACTGCCACCTAACAGACAGTTACTACCACCTAACAGACAGTTACTACCACCTAACAGACAGTTACTGCCACCTAGCAGAAAGTTACTACCACCTAACAGACAGCTACTACCACCTAACAGACAGTTACAGACAGTTACTACCACCTAGCAGACAGTTAGACAGTTACTGCCACCTAACAGACAGTTACTGCAACCTAACAGACAGTTAGACAGTTACTGCCACCTAACAGACAGTTACTGCAACCTAACAGACAGTTAGAGACAGTTACTGCCACCTAACAGACAGTTACTGCAACCTAACAGACAGTTAGAGACAGTTACTACCACCTAACAGACAGTTACTACCACCTAACAGACAGTTACTACCACCTAACAGACAGTTAGACAGTTACTACCACCTAACAGACAGTTACTGCCACCTAACAGACAGTTACTACCACCTAACAGACAGTTACTACCACCTAACAGACAGTTACTACCACCTAACAGACAGTTAGACAGTTACTACCACCTAACAGACAGTTACTACCACCTAACAGACAGTTACTGCCACCTAACAGACAGTTACTACCACCTAACAGACAGTTACTGCCACCTAACAGACAGTTACTACCACCTAACAGACAGTTACTGCCACCTAACAGACAGTTACTGCCACCTAACAGACAGTTACTACCACCTAACAGACAGTTACTGCCACCTAACATACAGTTACTACCACCTAACAGACAGTTAGAGACAGTTGCTACCACCTAACAGACAGTTACTACCACCTAACAGACAGTTACTACCACCTAACAGACAGTTACTGCCACCTAACAGACAGTTACTGCCACCTAACAGACAGTTACTGCCACCTAACAGACAGTTACTACCACCTAACAGACAGTTACTGCCCACCTAACATACAGTTACTACCACCTAACAGACAGTTAGAGACAGTTACTACCACCTAACAGACGTTACTACCACCTAACAGACAGTTACTACCACCTAACAGACAGTTACTGCCACCTAACAGACAGTTACTGCCACCTAACAGACAGTTACTGCCACCTAACAGACAGTTACTACCACCTAACAGACAGTTACTGCCACCTAACAGACAGTTACTACCACCTAACAGACAGTTACTGCCACCTAACAGACAGTTACTACCACCTAACAGACAGTTACTGCCACCTAACAGACAAGTTACTGCCACCTAACATACAGTTACTACCACCTAACAGACAGTTAGAGACAGTTTTCTACCACCTAACAGACAGTTACTGCCACCTAACAGACAGTTACTACCACCTAACAGACAGTTACTACCACCTAAAAGACAGTTTACTACCACCTAACAGACAGTTACTACCACCTAACAGACAGTTAGACAGTTACTACCACCTAACAGACAGTTACTGCCACCTAACAGACAGTTACTGCCACCTAACAGACAGTTACTGCCAGCCTAACAGACAGTTACTACCACCTAACAGACAGTTACTGCCACCTAACAGACAGTTACTACCACCTAAACAGACAGTTACTGCCACCTAACAGACAGTTACTACCACCTAACAGACAGTTACTACCACCTAACAGACAGTTAGACAGTTACTACCACCTAACAGACAGTTACTGCCACCTAACAGACAGTTACTGCCACCTAACAGACAGTTACTACCACCAAAGACAGTTACTACCACCTAACAGACAGTACTACCACCTAACAGACAGTTACTACCACCTAACAGACAGTTACTACCACCTAACAGACAGTTACTGCCACCTAAGAGACAGTTACTACCACCTAACAGACAGTTACTGCCACCTAACAGACAGTTACTGCCACCTAACAGACAGTTACTACCACCTAACAGACAGTTACTACCACCTAACAGACAGTTACTGCCACCTAGCAGAAGTTACTACCACCTAACAGACAGCTACTACCACCTAACAGACAGTTACAGACAGTTACTACCACCTAGCAGACAGTTAGACAGTTACTGCCACCTAACAGACAGTTACTGCAACCTAACAGACATTTAGACAGTTACTGCCACCTAACAGACAGTTACTGCAACCTACAGACAGTTAGAGACAGTTACTGCCACCTAACAGACAGTTACTGCAACCTAACAGACAGTTAGAGACAGTTACTACCACCTAACAGACAGTTACTACCACCTAACAGACAGTTACTACCACCTAACAGACAGTTAGACAGTTACTACCACCTAACAGACAGTTACTGCCACCTAACAGACAGTTACTACCACCTAACAGACAGTTACTACCACCTAACAGACAGTTACTACCACCTAACAGACAGTTAGACAGTTACTACCACCTAACAGACAGTTACTACCACCTAACAGACAGTTACTGCCACCTAACAGACAGTTACTACCACCTAACAGACAGTTACTGCCACCTAACAGACAGTTACTACCACCTAACAGACAGTTACTGCCACCTAACAGACAGTTACTGCCACCTAACAGACAGTTACTACCACCTAACAGACAGTTACTGCCACCTAACATACAGTTACTACCACCTAACAGACAGTTAGAGACAGTTAACTACCACCTAACAGACAGTTACTACCACCTAACAGACAGTTACTACCACCTAACAGACAGTTACTGCCACCTAACAGACAGTTACTGCCACCTAACAGACAGTTACTGCCACCTAACAGACAGTTACTACCACCTAACAGACAGTTACTGCCACCTAACATACAGTTACTACCACCTAACAGACAGTTAGAGACAGTTACTACCACCTAACAGACAGTTACTACCACCTAACAGACAGTTACTACCACCTAACAGACAGTTACTGCCACCTAACAGACAGTTACTGCCACCTAACAGACAGTTACTGCCACCTAACAGACAGTTACTACCACCTAACAGACAGTTACTGCCACCTAACAGACAGTTACTACCACCTAACAGACAGTTACTGCCACCTAACAGACAGTTACTACCACCTAACAGACAGTTACTGCCACCTAACAGACAGTTACTGCCACCTAACATACAGTTACTACCACCTAACAGACAGTTAGAGACAGTTACTACCACCTAACAGACAGTTACTGCCACCTAACAGACAGTTACTACCACCTAACAGACAGTTACTACCACCTAAAAGACAGTTACTACCACCTAACAGACAGTTACTACCACCTAACAGACAGTTAGACAGTTACTACCACCTAACAGACAGTTACTGCCACCTAACAGACAGTTACTACCACCTAACAGACAGTTACTACCACCTAACAGACAGTTACTACCACCTAACAGACAGTTACTACCACCTAACAGACAGTCACTACCACCTAACAGACAGTTACTGCCACCAACAGACAGTTAGACAGTTACTACCACCTAACAGACAGTTACTACCACCTAACAGACAGTTACTACCACCTAACAGACAGTTACTGCCACCTAACAGACAGTTAGACAGTTACTACCACCTAACAGACAGTTACTACCACCTAACAGACAGTTAGACAGTTACTACCACCTAACAGACAGTTACTACCACCTAACAGACAGTTACTACCACCTAACAGACAGTTAGACAGTTACTACCACCTAACAGACAGTTACTGCCACCTAACAGACAGTTACTACCACCTAACAGACAGTTACTACCACCTAACAGACAGTTACTACCACCTAACAGACAGTTACTACCACCTAGCAGACAGTTACTACCACCTAAAAGACAGTTAGACAGTTACTACCACCTAACAGACAGTTACTGCCACCTAACAGACAGTTACTACCACCTAACAGACAGTTACTGCCACCTAACAGACAGTTTCTACCACCTAACGGACAGTTACTGCCACCTAACAGACAGTTACTACCACCTAACAGACAGTTACTGCCACCTAACAGACAGTTACTGCCACCTAACAGACAGTTACTGCCACCTAACAGACAGTTACTACCACCTAACAGACAGTTAGACAGTTACTACCACCTAACAGACAGTTACTACCACCTAACAGACAGTTACTGCCACCTAACAGACAGTTACTGCCACCTACCAGACAGTTACTGCCACCTAACAGACAGTTACTACCACCTAACAGACAGTTACTACCACCTAACAGACAGTTACTACCACCTAACAGACAGTTACTGCCACCTAACAGACAGTTACTACCACCTAACAGACAGTTACTGCAAACCTAACAGACAGTTACTACCACCTAACAGACAGTTACTACCACCTAACAGACAGTTACTACCACCTAACAGACAGTTACTGCCACCTAACAGACAGTTACTACCACCTAACAGACAGTTAGACAGTTACTACCACCTAACAGACAGTTACTGCCACCTAACAGACAGTTAGTTGTTTGTTATATCTGGAGTACTTCTCCTGTCCTATTCGGTGTCCTGTGTGAATCTAAGTGTGCGTCTCTAATTCTCTCCTTCTCTCTTTCTTTCTCTCTCTCGGAGGACCTGAGCCCTAGGACCATGCCCCAGGACTACCTGACATGATGACTCCTTGCTGTCCCCAGTCCACCTGGCCATGCTGCTGTTCCAGTTTCAACTGACCTGAGCCCTAGGACCATGCCCCAGGACTACCTGACATGATGACTCCTTGCTGTCCCCAGTCTACCTGGCCATGCTGCTGCTCCAGTTTCAACTTCCACCTGACTGTGCTGCTGCTCTAGTTTCAACTGTTCTGCCTTATTATATTCGACATGCTGGTCATTTATGAACATTGAACATCTGACCATGTTCTGTTATAATCTCCACCCGGCACAGCCAGAAGAGGACTGGCCACCCACATAGCTGGTTCCTCTCTAGGTTTCTTCCTAGGTATTGGCCTTTCTAGGGAGTTTTTCCTAGCCACGGTGCTTCTCCACCTGCATTGCTTGCTGTTTGGGGTTTTAGGCTGGGTTTCTGTACAGCACTTTGAGATATCAGCTGATGTACGAAGGGCTATATAAATAAATTTGATTTGATTGATTTGATTTACTACCACCTAACAGACAGTTACTACCACCTAACAGACAGTTACTACCACCTAACAGACAGTCACTACCACCTAACAGACAGTTACTGCCACCTAACAGACAGTTAGACAGTTACTACCACCTAACAGACAGTTACTACCACCTAACAGACAGTTACTACCACCTAACAGACAGTTACTGCCACCTAACAGACAGTTAGACAGTTACTACCACCTAACAGACAGTTACTATCACCTAACAGACAGTTAGACAGTTACTACCACCTAACAGACAGTTACTACCACCTAACAGGACAGTTACTACACCTAACAGACAGTTAGACAGTTACTACCACCTAACAGACAGTTACTGCCACCTAACAGACAGTTACTACCACCTAACAGACAGTTACTACCACCTAACAGACAGTTACTACCACCTAACAGACAGTTACTACCACCTAGCAGACAGTTACTACCACCTAACAGACAGTTAGACAGTTACTACCACCTAACAGACAGTTACTGCCACCTAACAGACAGTTACTACCACCTAACAGACAGTTACTGCCACTAACAGACAGTTACTACCACCTAACAGACAGTTACTGCACCTAACAGACAGTTACTACCACCTAACAGACAGTTACTGCCACCTACAGACAGTTACTACCACCTAACAGACAGTTACTACCACCTAACAGGACAGTTAGACCGTTACTACCACCTAACAGACAGTTACTGCCACCTAACAGACAGTACTACCACCTAACAGACAGTACTACCACCTAACAGACAGTTACTACACACTAACAGACAGTTACTACCACCTAACAGACAGTTACTGCCACCTAACAGACAGTTAGACAGTTATACCACCTAACAGACAGTTAGACAGTACTACCACTAACAGACAGTTACTGCACCTAACAGACAGTTACTACCACCTAACAGACAGTTACTACCACCTAACAGACAGTTACTACCACCTAACAGACAGTCACTACCACCTAACAGACCGTTACTGCCACCTAACAGACAGTTAGACAGTTACTACCACCTAACAGACAGTTACTACCACCTAACAGACAGTTACTACCACCTAACAGACAGTTACTGCCACCTAACAGACAGTTAGACAGTTACTACCACCTAACAGACAGTTACTACCACCTAACAGACAGTTAGACAGTTACTACCACCTAACAGACAGTTACTACCACCTAACAGACAGTTACTACCACCTAGCAGACAGTTACTACCACCTAACAGACAGTTAGACAGTTACTACCACCTAACAGACAGTTACTGCCACCTAACAGACAGTTACTACCACCTAACAGACAGTTACTGCCACCTAACAGACAGTTACTACCACCTAACAGACAGTTACTGCCACCTAACAGACAGTTACTACCACCTAACAGACAGTTACTGCCACCTAACAGACAGTTACTACCACCTAACAGACAGTTACTGCCACCTAACAGACAGTTACTACCACCTAACAGACAGTTACTACCACCTAACAGACAGTTACTGCCACCTAGCAGACAGTTACTACCACCTAACAGACAGCTACTACCACCTAACAGACAGTTACAGACAGTTACTACCACCTAGCAGACAGTTAGACAGTTACTGCCACCTAACAGACAGTTACTACCACCTAACGGACAGTTACTGCCACCTAACAGACAGTTACTACCACCTAACAGACAGTTACTGCCACCTAACAGACAGTTACTGCCACCTAACAGACAGTTACTGCCACCTAACAGACAGTTACTACCACCTAACAGACAGTTAGACAGTTACTACCACCTAACAGACAGTTACTACCACCTAACAGACAGTTACTGCCACCTAACAGACAGTTACTGCCACCTACCAGACAGTTACTGCCACCTAACAGACAGTTACTACCACCTAACAGACAGTTACTACCACCTAACAGACAGTTACTACCACCTAACAGACAGTTACTGCCACCTAACAGACAGTTACTACCACCTAACAGACAGTTACTACCACCTAACAGACAGTTACTGCAACCTAACAGACAGTTACTACCACCTAACAGACAGTTACTACCACCTAACAGACAGTTACTACCACCTAACAGACAGTTACTGCCACCTAACAGACAGTTACTACCACCTAACAGACAGTTACTACCACCTAACAGACAGTTAGACAGTTACTACCACCTAACAGACAGTTACTGCCACCTAACAGACAGTTACTACCACCTAACAGACAGTTACTACCACCTAACAGACAGTTACTACCACCTAACAGACAGTCACTACCACCTAACAGACAGTTACTACCACCTAACAGACAGTTACTGCCACCTAACAGACAGTTAGACAGTTACTGCCACCTAACAGACAGTTACTGCCACCTAACAGACAGTTACTACCACCTAACAGACAGTTACTACCACCTAACAGACAGTTAGACAGTTACTACCACCTAACAGACAGTTACTGCCACCTAACAGACAGTTACTACCACCTAACAGACAGTTACTACCACCTAACAGACAGTTACTGCCACCTAACAGACAGTTAGACAGTTACTACCACCTAACAGACAGTTACTACCACCTAACAGACAGTTACTACCACCTAACAGACAGTTACTGCCACCTAACAGACAGTTAGACAGTTACTACCACCTAACAGACAGTTACTATCACCTAACAGACAGTTAGACAGTTACTACCACCTAACAGACAGTTACTACCACCTAACAGACAGTTACTACCACCTAACAGACAGTTAGACAGTTACTACCACCTAACAGACAGTTACTGCCACCTAACAGACAGTTACTACCACCTAACAGACAGTTA